>NW_026943347.1:99522-332785 GCF_024139115.2 Armigeres subalbatus | reverse complement strand
CTCAGTATGCTAGACTTTTGGGAAGGAACTCTATCCGCCTCCGTGATTGAGCGGGTGCTGAATGAGAAATTTCCAAACAGGGCGCATGGTCGAAGCACTCGCAATCTGTTTCCGAACCAATATAATGCAATCTATACCTGAAATGCTAATTTAATTTTTGATGTACAGTATTATAGTTCTTATAACAGAAATCGTCAAAATGAGTGTCGAAAATCTCTGTTATGTTGGCCTCGGCGAGATCACGGAGTTCTGTGCGGTTTACGATTTTAGCAACATTCAGAACAACCTCTGTTGATCGTTGATCTCTGATTATACTATGTTAAGTGAGGGTATTTAGAATGCTGGTTCCCTGGGTAATTGGCCACTCAATGATCAATTCTGAAACCTGGCACGTGACGTATCAAACTTCATGATTTTGCCAAACAAGTTCATACGAATGAGTTCTAATGGTAATGCCTCGGAATGCTGGCTCCCTGGATGTAGTCACTTTTTTTATAAATTCTGACATCTACCTTGCTATGTGTCAAACTTCATGATTATGCTAGTTCAATGAAATATGTTCTGAAGGTAGTTGGTCCACCTGGTCTCATTTCGGTTCCCAGGGTAAGTGACCGTATTTTTTATTAGATCTGATACCTGGCGTGTCGAATTTCATGATTCTGAAAATCATGTTTATAGATACAAGTTATAACATCTGATGGTATTCTATCTGGTTGAATGTTGAATATTATTGGAACCTGGCTTGCAACGTAATAAACTCCATGATTTTACAAAATGAGTTCATAGCAATGTGTTGTGAGGTCATTTGACCTATCTGGTCGCTTTAAAGTGCTGATTTACTGGTAGAAGTTTTTCGAGATGTCTCATGTGACCTGATAAAATAACCGTCAAAACACTGCTCAATGGAATTGTTTTGCAAAATCACAAAAATTTAAACTGTTGCAAGCCAAAATAAAAAGGTAGCCTCTACCTCCAGGAATTCTTCCAGAAGTTCCTCCAGGAATTCCTCCGGAAGTTCCACCAGGAATTAGTTGGGAAGTTCCTTCAGGAATTCTTCGGGAAGCTCCTCTAGGAATTGTTCTGGAAGTCCTCCAAGAATTTATCCTGAAGTTCCTCCTGGAAGTCTCCAAGAATTTATCCTGAAGTTCCTCCTGGGATTCTTCTTGAAGTTCCTCCAAGAATTCTTTCGGTAGTTCCTACCTTGAAAAGTTTCTCCAGGAATTCCTCCGGACATTTTTTCCAGAAATTCTTTCGAAGTTGGGAAATTTCTCCAGGAATTCTTTGGGAGGTTTCTCCAAGAATTCCTCAGAAAGTTCTTCCAAGAGTTCTTCCCTGAATTCCTACAAAAGTTCAATCAAAATTCCTCCAGGAATTTCTCATGAAGTTTCTTCAAGAATTTATTCGGAATTTTCCTCCAGGAATTCTTTTGGAAGTTTTTAGGGAGTTCATCCGGAAGTTCCTCAGATAATTTCTTCCGCGATTCCTGCAAGATTTTTTTTTCGGAAGTTCCTGAAGCAATTCATCCAAATTCCCTGTAAAATTCCTGCGGAGTCCGGAAATTATAAAGGATCTTTCACGAAATTTCTCCATGACTTCCTTTATAAACAAACCTGGAGATTATTTAGATTTTATTAAGAATAGTCCCGTAGAATTTACGCCACTTTTTGCCTTTCTCGTATACAGAGTATACGTAAAGGCTATATGTTCGCTCCAAAAACGAACTTTTTATAAGAGACCCGGAGACCCATAGTGTTATATACCAATCGATTCAGCTCGACGAATTGAAGTGATGACTGTCTGTGTATGTGTGTTCTCACTCATTTTTTTGGCATTTACTCTCAACCGTAATTTGCATTCGATGCGAAATACTTTTTTATTGTTTCCTATTAAAAATTGGCCATATCGGTCTATATATCGATCTCAAAAGTTATGGCCAAAATACTTTTTTTATAACACACGAGAAAGGTTCCATCGCCGCTAAGTGGATTATTCTGGGTTTTTCTTTATGAATTTCTCCTGGAATTCTTCATGGAGTTTCTCCAAATCCTCCAAGAACTCTTCATAAATTACTTTGAGAACTCTCCAGAAATTTCCACTGAACTCCTGAACTTGTACAGAAATTCCTTCCGAAAGTCTCCTATTTTTTGCCTTTCTCGTATACAAAGTATACGTTAAGGCTATATGTTCGCTCCAAAAACGAACTTTTCATAGGAGGCCTGGTGCTTCCACCCTTATTTCGCTCCTGGAAAATCTTCCACTAATTCTCCTGCCTTATCTTCTTCGAGTTCCTCCAGGAGTTTCCGCGGCAATTACTTCAAGAATCCTTCTATAAATCCCTCAATAGATTTCCCAAGAAATTTCTCGGAAAATTGCTTCGGAAATTTATTTTGAAATTCCCCCAGGAATTCCTTAAGGTATACTGCAAAAAAGTCTTCCAGGAACTGCTTCGGTATATTCCTCCAGACGAAATTCACGATAGATTTATCGTAGGAATATTCGAAGGAGTTTATTACGGTACCATGAAACAAGTCCTGAAGGATTTCTTGAAGAA
Organism: Armigeres subalbatus; assembly: GCF_024139115.2. Taxonomy (NCBI): domain Eukaryota; kingdom Metazoa; phylum Arthropoda; class Insecta; order Diptera; family Culicidae; genus Armigeres; species Armigeres subalbatus. The sequence continues at coordinate 330,234 of NW_026943347.1, read as the reverse complement.
GTTCCTGAAGAAATTCGCTAAAGAATTTCTGATTGAAATCCTTATAGAAATTATAGGATGAATTCATGTGGAAATTTTCAATGAAATTTCTGATTCGCGTTCCTAATAAATTTTCTAGAGGAATTCCCAAAAACAAAAAGAGAGTTGTTGAAGAAATTTCTGGATAAATTCATGAAGGAATTCCTGGGTTGAATCTCTTGAATCCTCAGTAGATGAATTCTTGAAATAATTTCGGGTGCATTTTCCGATGGGAAATACAAGAAGTAGAAGTATTTTCAAATGGATTTCAACTATCACTTTAAAGTTTAATTTAAGTTTAATTCGGGAAATGAGACGCAGCCTTAGAAAAAAATACACCCAATCAGCGACTGCTAGATTTTCTAACAATTCTGTATATGAACCTACCAAAACCTGTATAAGAACTAGACATATGCGAAATTGTTAGATTCTGATACATAAAATGTAAGCTCACAAGCAAATATTGTAAGAAAAACTTGCAAAATTGTAAGGTCTCATACAATATTTGTATAAGAATCTAGCATTTTCGCATATGCCCAGTTTTTATACAAGTTTTGTTAGGTTCTTATACAGAGTTGACCTTTCCCGTCAACATTTTTCATTCGCTAACTCGATTCTTTATTTAATTAGCCTCTAAGTATTTTTTAATTTAAAACAAAAAATCAAAAAAGTGTTGTTTTTCTAGATTGGCCTAAAATTTGCTCGATTTTTATTGGAATGGCAGTAAATCGAACTACTTGTTGCAGTAGTAGAAGTAGAAGTGAAAATTTTATTTAATTGACATAAGTATTACGCATTGCAAGAAAAATTGGGAGTCCTGGAAAATTCAAAGCGCCTCCAATGAATATTTTCCGGGTTTTTGATCAAAGGCAGCTAATGCTAAATTTGTGATGTTTTGTTTATATTTATATCTATGACATTTCTATATTCAAGTCAATGTGGAGAAAAACAAAGACGAAGGACTATGACCGAGATGCTCAACAATCCTTTCCTTAGCCGCTGCGAGTTGTGGAACTTGCCTAGGACGTGGTTAGGTTTTAACAGAGAGCTCTTGTAATTTTCGATGAAAAGCTGCTTGTATCAGCAGGGGGAGGATCTACCAGAACGGTCGTTTTCCGTTCAAAGCGCACTGGTCCAAATCATGGTGCTTGGATCGTGGGACTCTTAATAGACCCGACACGATGGCCTCCCAGTAAGAAAGAACGGCTGCCCAGATTAAAATAGCAGCCGATAAAACCGATCATTATGAACACATTTTTTTTAAAATTGATATTTCTTTCCTCTTGTCATAAGACGAGTTTATACAGTTGTTTTGGTATCATGTTCAGTTCAACGCACACTATGCATGATTTGTTCTATACGGGGATTGCCTTCTGCGCGTTATTTCCGCGAAGCTATCCAAATTATTCTTTTTCTCCGTAATATATGATTGCTTAGATTACCGTTGGATCTGAACGCCTACTGTTATGGAACATACACACGGTCAAGCAGTTTGACCAACATTGACTCCACCTCTCGTTTATTCAAACATCCATCAAGTTTCACCAACAGCGACACGAACAATCAATTTATTCGACCAACAATATCACACACGAACGACCGAAGCGCCAACTTGAGCACCAACCATCACAAAATATATGGGGGTTTGTGCAACTTCACTACAAATGCTCAAACATGTTCGGCGAACTTTGACTCCACCCCCGACAACTCAAACCAAAATCAAACCGTTTTAATTTTTTCCAACCGAGCCGCCAACTGTCAAATGGTTGTTCGAACAACTTCACACACGTTCAAACAAAGCAGCAACCGAAGCGTTTTCTTGGGGGCGGAGTCAATGTTCGTCAAACTGCTTGACTGGTGTGTACGTTGCATTAATTTCATTCTCCAACACTCCTCCTCGGGCAGATACGGACGAATTCCTATTGACACAATCCACGCACTTCTACACCAAGGGACCAAAATTTCAAACTAAAAATTAGGATCCAATATCTGTAGGACAGGAAAACATACACATTGAATCACAAGATAAACATTTCTTCCACTGAAAAATGTTTTCGGAACATTGTTTAATAGCCAATCAAAGTAGCGAATTTTAGTATAAAAAATACTCCCTAATCATTTTTTTTTACAAATGTGCTCTATCGCACCTATTTGGGTGAAAATGTATTGATGAATACGTAATTAAATACAGTTTTTAATGATCTTTTTGTGTGCACATTGTATTGCTTCGAAAATTTTAGTTTACATGAAATATTTTTACTTTAAAAACAGTGACATTGAAATGGTGTCGCGTTACGAAAATAGTCGTATAATTGATACTAGACAAAAGGTACAAACATTAGAAAAGTAATATTTCGGATTCTCTTAGTACTCGTCAAGAGCTTTCTTTTCGTGTATTAAGATCCAAAATCGGACCATTTTCCATGAAGTTACACTAGGTACACAAATATGGTGTCGCGTTACGCGAATTGAATGTGCTTCTGTAATAAGGGACAAAATGCTTTCGGTTTATTGATACAGTATCACAATGGTTTCTTTCAAGCAGGGGGGGGAGTAAGCCTGTCATCCACGAACAAATCAAGCCTACCTAAGATGTATTATCCGGGCCTCGCCGCTTGGGAAAGGCGGGCCACCCTGGGCCACCCCGCTTGGCAAGTGTAACATTTTTCGAGCTGGAATCTTGTAGGATATTGGTTAACCTGCACTAGTGCTGACTAACGAAAAAATTGTGGGATTGTTTATTTACATTTGCTTCACACTACATGCAGAGGAGGCGCGATGCACCGCATATTACCCCCCTGCTTTCAAGTAATTTAGGGCTTGTACATGAATAGCGTAACAAAATTGGGAGTGTAACGGGGTGTGTCATTTGGTAACTCTCCATAGTACAAAAAATAGGTTACCATACAAAAATGTTACGGAGTGGTGGGAAATTACAAATGTTTGGTGTTTGGTGACCCCTTTGGGGTCGTCCATTAATAAGTCACGTGAAACTGAGTTTTTTTTTCGAATAAATTGTGAGGCTTTTTTAATCCTCTCTCTTTTCCACGCAATATCACCATGCCACTCATATGAGTAAACGTAACTAACAGTTTGCTGACGAACACGGTTTCCTTCTACCATGTCACGAACCGTCAAACTTGTTTGTGGATGCCAAGTATGATTATATTTTTTTCAATGGTTCGTTTATTTGAAAGACTAACACGTCAGATGGTGAAGCGTTACGGAGCCGCAGTTATGTTTTTTAATACAAGTTCTCTTGATTTTTTAACATATTTTTAGCTTTGAGGAACCGAAAGACTCGTGTTTTCTTTTCTCCATTTAATTTGAAGATTTTTAATATTTTAGTTAATTTTCCTTTCGTTCGCTCTCACTAGCTCGGCATTTTTTATTCTTTTACCAAGATCGTCACAGCCGAGTACGTCAGCGCTCAAAGAAGATGCCGTGAACATACGTCAATTTAGTCGATATTTCATCTTAAGAACTTTAACAGACATTTTCACAGTCAATATCGGTGAAATAATTTAAGAGTGTTGGTCACCGGTAGTCGAAAATATAATGAATATCGTCAGGCAAAAAACTTCACCAAATCAATGCAAGAATAAGGGCCTATCGAAAAAGGTTAACAGAGAGTTGCTGAGTGATAAATTGAAAAAAAAATCCATTTTATGTTAATCGAGATGATTCGTTAATAAAGACATATTATATTAGGCATCCTAATGAACTTCGCTTTGACCTGAATGAATATACAATAATAAGACAATTATTTTACACCAGGATATAAACACTATTTTCAAAATTGAGTATTTATTTTCTGAGTAGTGTTGATGTTAGCGTAAAGATTGAAAATGTAGTTAAAACACGGAGAATAATCACCCTAGGTTAAAACAACCAAATAGTTGGTTGAATTTTAAACTAAAATTTTTGCTTGTTATCACATCAAAATTGGTTGCTTCAAATGTATGCTTTTGCTTAAAACAAATGTTTTTCTTAGGTTGATCCTAACTAGAATTATTGTTAAAGTTAACCATTGATTTTGGTCATTTCAAGCTAAGACTTTGGTTCGTTTTGGACATAAAATAGGTTGTTTTTACCATTCATTCTTCTTGTACACAAATAAAAACAAACTAAAACTCAATGTTGAGTTAATCGAAAAAGCTATATTGAATCAAGGTTATACATTTATTGGAAATGAAACAAGTCAAACTTTTGGTTGATTTAAACTAAATGTTTCGTTTGCTTGAGATTGTTTAGTTTAGCCAAGTCGAAACAAAAATTTCAAACCCATACGGGCTGGATGTCGGTATAGTTCAGATTCAGAAAAGAAAGCGCTTTTGATTCTAAATAAGCACCGGTGAGTCGATAACTATTATTAAAAATAACTATTTCATGCTTAAATTATTGATTTCCTTACAGGTTCTGTGTTATGACATGGGGACATGCTTCTATAATTGACGGAGATCATCTAAACTATGGAACCAGCTGTAGAAAACATCAGCCAGGAAGATCTTTTTGGCCAGCACCTCTTTTCGCGTCAACATCATTTACCACTGGCCGTATTTTATCAGATCTATGTGAATAGAACGTTAAATAGAGTGGAATGTCTTCTCTTCTCTTGTCTTATGACAAGCGATTTATTTGGTTTCTAGTATACATCTTTATATTTCTTTAATGTATGAAAATCTGAGCAACTGAAATCAATAACCAAAAGAGGTGCTGTCCAAATGGATCTTCTGGAGAAACGCATTTTTGCTATATATTTATGAATGTTTTGCATTAATAAAAATTATATTTCATTGTATATTTTATTTACAAAATTAAAAAAAACGAAATTACGCAGCAAAAACGAGCGAAGGTAGCAGGGGATGTAGGGAGGAGGTTAATTAACATTTAATAATAACCATCAATTTGGTCACTTCAAACAAACCTGCTGTGTTATTTTAAACTGAGATTTGATTGTCTCAAACTTAACTTATTGTTTGAAATAACCAACATTTTAGTTTGTTTGAACTACTGTCAAAACGAGACAACCATCCTTGTTGTTGTTTCAACTAAATTTTGGTTGAATTGACCTAAAATTAAAAGATGCAGTTTAATTAAAATTTTAGTTTGTTTCAACCGCCATGAATGGTTATTTTAAACAATAATTTGTTTGGGCAAATATCAACCTAAAATGTTGGTTGAAGTTAACTAAAATTTGGTTGTTTTTACTATATTTTTTTCTCCGTGAAGTAGTGCACTCAGGGCACGACGCATACGTTCTTGTGATAAACATTGGTTGAGACATGAGACGTATTCCAATCTTTTCGGAAATAAATAAAAAGTTGAAAACAGACAACTTTCCAGTTCAAACGTAGAATAAAAAACGACAGAAATATTCCTCTTCAACATTGCTGAGCTTCTTGGGCCATCATCACCTTTCAAAATGGTTAACGTAGAAAAAAGGCAATATAGAACTTTTCAGTGTAAAAAAAACTCACTTCTAGGGGGATCGATCGTCTGACCACGTACTTAAAAACCGATCCGGGTCATACTTGGGTGTGACTAATATAAAAATAGGAAAACCCATTACCATTTAATTTGTTTCTAGAACTGAATATGTGATACGAATGGAATTGGTTCAGTTTTATATTTGTGCCGGTTAGTCCCTCAAACTTTAATAACTGAAACTCCAGATCGTAACCACCAACTCGAACTACATTCAACGATAGATAATGTGATAATATTCTGTGTCGAATATAACATGTCGCATCGAAATCGGCTGAAATTACGTATTCTATCAACGATAAACACGTTTGCGTAACGCGACACCATTTGCAGGAGACTGTTTGTCGATCAGCGTAACGCGGCGGTGTTCATATCAATTCAGTTATTTTCATTATAATTTCCGTTTTTTCTTGCGATTTTAATTCACAGCCTCATTTCTGTTGATGTATACGAGAAATGCTTAGAATAAATCGAGACTCCAAACCGTATACCAGAGCTGAAAAACGCAATTGCATTTCAAAATGCGAAAAAGTGCAATTCAGCGATGGTGTCGCGTTACGAAATGCAGCGCGCTATATTTATCATATTCAAAGCGAAAAATGTCAAAATGAATATTCTATCAGAAAGGAAATTTAGTGAGGATAATTTTACACCTGTTTAATCATATGTCCCCGAGGCTATTTTTCGAATGCAGACCTAATTTCTCGCTGAAAGTCGGCTCCTCATGGTGTCGCGTTACGCTGGAATGTGTCTATTGTTTCCTTTAGTTTTTCCAAACGAACTCGTTGAAGTGGTTTCGTCATCATATCGGCTAACATTGTTTCGGTCGGGCAATACAGCATTCTGATGATCTGCTTTTCTTTTAGGTCCCGAACGAAGAAGAATTTTGTTTCCATGTGTTTGCTGCGTCGTTCGATGCGATCTCCTTCAACCAACTTGATACAGCTCTGATTATCTTCAAATAGTGGAATGGGAATATCAGTTACATCACCGTCGCTGATCTCATCAATTAATCGTTTCGTCCAAACTAACTCTTGGCAGCCTTCAGCGAGCGCTACGAACTCCGCTTCAGACGAGCTTAGTGCAACGCATGATTGCTTTCGTGAGCCCCAGGAAATTAATCCTCCTTCGAACATAATGAGTACACCAGAGTTTGACTTCCTGTCGTGAGAATCACCAGCCCAGTCTGCATCGACGAACATCTGCAATCCTTCATTTGAAGTACCTAGCTGTAGCTTGTTGTTGCTGGTAGTATACAAATATCGTAATACTCACTTGGTTTCAGTCCAGTCATGCGAATTTGGGCAGCTTGATTTTTGTGCCAAAATCGATGTGCTGACGGCGATATCTGGTCGCGTGTGTACAGCTACGTACAGGAGACCTTCAATCAAACTCATGTAGTCATGTTTGTTTGGTAGCTGATCCTTCTCCTCCTTCTTCGTTTGTTAGCCTTCAGCCCTTGTCGCGGATTGCTGTGACCCTCTGGGTCAGACCAAGATGAATACACAGCTAGGTGTTTCAATCTGCCCAGTTTATGGACGAGAAGAAGGCGGGGGTGAAAAATTCATTTTCGGTGCAAAACATAAACAAACCGGCTGGCTCTTCCATACTAAAATCAAAGATGGCTGAATCGTGAATTTGGCAGATTGGAACACCTAGTGGTGTACTCATCTTGGGTCAGACTGTTGAGAATGTGGAAACGAAAAGTGTTTGCTCGGAAATACAAAATCGTGGTACTTGTCTGGAATCGCGCGCTCCCGACCGCTGCGCCTCAACACCTGGGACTCCGGTGGATTATAAGATTGTTGCGGTGGGAGCGCCATAATTGTCACGTCCAGAGTGTAAAAAAATCGAAAATTTTTGGTGAAGTCCATTTTTCTTCATTTGTCAGTTCACTTCCGAAACATTCATAGTCGGCTCTGGACAGTCAATATTCAGTTGAATATTAGTCATTGAATATTTATGCACATTTTACAAATTGATAAATTATCTGAAATCTGAACACGTTTCAAATGAGTAAAGTGATTTATCACACAGGACTGAATCCGATTTTCATCCGTAAGGCACTTTCAACGGTAAACATTAACATAAACAATGCTAATTATGTTTTTTTCTGCACATAGTAAACACACTCAGTGACAGTCGAATGAATGTGTGGAGTAGTCGTCTGACTATGTCATTCTATGTTTTGAATATTTATGCGATGTTTGTCAAAATTCGGACCGAAGTTGCTTCATGAAGATGAATATTTTAAGCTCTGGTCACGTCACCATTGACACCATCGGAATATTCGCCTGCGTTTGTTTCTGCTTGCGAAAATAATTCTTCATCTGATCTAGATTGCTCATCATCGGAAGATTCTTCATAGTCTTCACGAATTAGCTGAATTGGAGCATCTTGATGATTTGATTCGGCTAAGGTGTTTTCAAAATCCAAACTCACAAACGTTCACACTCGATTCGAATTACTCCTCGCAGCTACTGGATGTAGGATAGAGAACTATTTGGGTAGCACCCCCTATTCCCGTCCGCAACGTTCATTACTCGAGCGCATCACAACCGAATTACTTGTGTTTTAGTACATAGTTAGTTTTTGTCGATATCTAGTGATGTACAATAAATCAATCCATTTGGTTATAACGCGGTCGAGTTATTAACTTTGTGGACGGGGATAGGGGGTGCTGCCCAAATGGTCCAGCTCCCTACCAACGTATTGTCACGACACGACTCGCTTACGAAAATTACATCACGGCTCTTGAAAACGTCCTTCTTCAACGGATCAAAAAGTCGATAGGCTTTGCTCTGGTCATCAAAACCAACTAGAATACACTCCTTCGATTTTACATCCAACTTCTCCCGCTTTTGCTTGGGAATATGTGCCCTCCTTAGCCGTGCGGTAAGGAGCGGCTACAAAGCAAGACCATGCTGAAGGTGGCTGGGTTCGATTCCCGGTGCCGGTCTAGGCAATTTTCGGATAGGAAATTGTCTCGACTTCCCTGGGCATGAAAGTATCATCGTACTAGCCTCATGGTATACGAATGCAAAATGGTAACCTGGCTTAGAAACCTCGCAGCTAATAACTGTGGAAGTGCTTAATGAACACTAAGCTGCGAGGCGGCTCTGTCCCAGTGTGAGGATGTAATGCCAATAAGAAGAAGAAGATGTGCCGAATGTGCCAGTGCCTTCGTGCCAAACATTCGCATATGTGATGATCAGGCTTGCGTCCAGACCAGACTTCTTATGGTGTCAATTCATGACCTTTGCAAGGGGATCTATTGATTACGTACGTTGCTGCTGCTATCGCTTCCACCCAGAAAGATTTCGGTAGTTTCGCCTCAAACAGCATACATCTCGCTCGTTCAACGACGGTTCGGTTGACTCGCTCCGCCAATCCATTTTACTCCGGAGTATATTCGGTTGATTTTTGATGGATTATTCCAGCTTTGGCCAGACATTTTTGAAAAAATGGTTGCAGTATCCCCTTATGTTGTCACTTCGAAGTACTTAGCTTGAATCCGGTCTGATTTTCAGCTAAGGCACGGAACTGGTCGAACGCGTGTAGAACTTCTGTTGCAGATTTGGACTTCAGGAAGTAGATAAATATGCACCTTGTCCAATCGTCGACAAACGACACATAATACTGGCTTCCACTCAATGAGGGTTCCTCCATTGGTCCGCATATATCCGTGTGAACAAGCTCCAATGGTCCAGCAGCCCGATGTCCGTTTTTAGGAAATGGGAGACGGGTTTGCCTACCCATAGCACACACCGTACAATTGCTGATTTCTGATTCCTTGAACTCTACTCCTCTGACAAGACCGTTCTTCAATTGTTTCAGACTTCGAACGTTGAGATGGCCCATTCTTTTGTGCCAGAGATCCAAATTCACCGGTGTTCCTGCAAGCGACAAAGCTTTTCGATCGCTGGATTCCTCAAATCGAAATAATCCATTCTTCATGTCGTGGATTCCAGTGGCAATAACATCGCCTTCGAAATCAATAACTTGGACGCCTTGATTGGTGAGTCATGGCCACGCCGAACGATTTGACTCACCGACAACAGATTGTTCGACATTGTCGGTATAAGCTTGGCATTCTTGACATCGATCGGACGATTTTTCGGAAGCTTTTGGGGCTACAACATCGCCACTTGCCGGCTCCTTGTAAATAAGTAAATTACGATTCAGAGTAAAATGATCCGACGCACCAGAGTCAAACACCCAACCTTCGTTGTAATTGCAGGTGTTCGTTGAGAGGATCGAGTAGAATGCTGATCCCTTCTTCTTATCGCTTTTTACTTGACAATCTCTAGAAATGTGCCCGTATCTATGACAACGTTTGCATTTCGAACCTTTTGGCTGCTCAGCTGACCGGTTTTCGGTTACGGTTTGCTTCAGCTTTGATTGAAATGGCTTTCTTCCGATAAACGCCGTTTTTTTCCGAGGAGAACTGTACTTCATGTAGTAGCTTCGCCTTGATGCTATCGCCGGTGATGCTGGTGCCGGAGTTCTTTCAACGCCACGATCATCTGCTTATTCTGCTCTGGAAGACCAGCAAGCAAAAGAGATCCAATCCACTCTTTCGAAATCTCGAACCCAACGCCTCGAAGATGATGGGCTGTGAAATGATTTCCGTCACATACGCTTCCATATTTCCGCACGACGAAAGGGACGTGGTGATGAGCTTCCTGAGCAGCGCTACCCGACGAGTCAGACCGGAGTCTTCAAATGCTGCTTCAAGCTTCGCCCAAACCTCACGGGCCGTTTTCGCGTCCTTAACATGTACGTAGTTTACCGGATCCAAAAGAAGAATAATCTTCGCTCGTGCACTTCTTCGCGTCAACCGCCGGTAGAGTTCCATCCGCATTTGGAGTCGGCTTCACAACTTCCCACAGCTCTTCCAGCTCAAGATAAGCGAACTTCCAAGCTCCACAGCGAACATCCAAGTGGGCCAGTTCTCACGGCCACTCAACCGCTCGATTGAAGGGAGACTTGAAAGGTTCTGAATTTGGTGTGGAACCGCATTTTGTTCAACAGCTTCGTTTGGCATTTTGCTTCTACAATCTTTTTCTTTCTGGGCCCATAACCTATTTGAATGGCAGTAAAACGAACTACTTGTTGCAGTGGTAGTAGTAGAAGTGAAAATTTTATTTAATTGACATATTGCGCTTTTTGCACTTTATAAGAGTTTTGCGAGATTTTTTTTCTTACAGTCATCTTTTTCTCACACTCAATACACTCAAAAAAGTTTGATTTTCCGTGTATAATATTTGTGTGTGAGTGCTCAATCTGAAAACAAATAGACGTCAAATCATAGAGATGAGTGACGTTTAGCGCTCGCACACTAATGTGCAATTCGGCATGCGTAAATACATGTTTGTTTTCCTTCTGCTCATAACCTCAAAATTGATCAAGTCATCACAATGGTTGCGAAAGAGTCAAAAAATATATGGAAATATACTCATTTTTACCCAAACTTTGCTGAGTAGCACCATCTAGGAGTGTTTGTTTTCCTTTTATCGCCACTCACACATTCAGACGTGAGAATCTCAATGGCGGGAATCGAATAAGTGTACACGCTTACATGTGACTAACGGGTAATGGGTTATAATTTGGTAAATTTCAGTAACAAAAATTGATCAACCCGAAATGAGAGTGAGTGTGAGAAAAAGTAGGCAAATCACAATCTGCACATAACTCTTCAAATTGGTGAAATCGGCAATAAGTATATGATTGTTTAGATTACTGTTCGATCTGAACGCCTACAGTTCATTTCATTCTCCAACAATTTTGAACGAGCATCGGGTAAATTTTTCAGGTCAGTTCACACGTGCAGAACTTTTGCGACTTTTGTTTTCGATTTTTGAAATAGTTCTTCTTTTTCTTATTGGCATTACATCCCCACACTGGGACAGAGCCGCCTCGCAGCTTAGTGTTCATTAAGCACTTCCACAGTTATTAACTGCGAGGTTTCTAAGCCAAGTTTACCATTTTTGCACTCGTAAATCATGAGGCTAACACGATGATACTTTTATGCCCAGGGAAGACGAGACAATTTCTAATCCGAAAATTGCCTAGACCGGCATCGGGAATCGAACCCAGCCACCCTCAGCATGGTCTTGCTTTGTAGCCGCGCGTCTTACCGCACGAAATAGTTGAAGGCTTCAAAAAAATGGGTTCTTTGGAAAAGTTGTCCTTAAATAAGCCAAAGAATCGATTGAGACTAGGGTTTGAATCCAAAGGAGAATGAGAAAATCTCTCACTTATCATGTCCCTCCCTATACCCTCTCGATAGGTAGCATATCGTTCGAGACGTTTTTCGGTAGCTGTTATGATAATGAACTGATTCGTAGGGCAACAACCCATGATACATTTCTTTTAATAAGCCCTAATTGCGGGGGCGCCGGTTCTGATGATGCATTTCAACTTGTTTTACACCGCTGCGCGAAAAAAATATGGTCCTCAACATGAAATGAGCGAGAAAAAAGCGTTTTATCAAACCCCCTCGGTGGGGCCGCCAATCTGATTCATTTTTTTTCCAACTTGTATACAAGTGCGATAATTTTGTTTTCATGGCTTGTTATCATTCGAAGAGGTTTTTGCCTCTCTTTTCGGCCTAATGACCCTTTCGGAAAAAAAAGACCCATTCGGCCAAATGACTCAATCGACCAAACGTCCCTTTCGGCCAAATGACTCTTTCGGCCATACGACCCATTCGGCCAAATGACCCTTTCGGCTAAACGACCCTTTCGGGCAAATGACCCTTTCGGCCAAACAACCCATTCGGCCGAATGACTTTCGGCCTAATGGTCTGTTCGGCCAAATGGTATATTCGGCCAAACAACTTTCGGCCTAGTGGCATTCAGCCAAATGGTTTTCGGCCGAATGGGCTTCGGCCAAACGACCCTTCTCCTTCTGCAGCAGGATGCTATGATCAATCGTGTGGAATTCTTTCTTAAGGTCATGAAATAGAGCACCGACTATCTTAAGCTTATCTATTGGATCAAACATTTGAATTATGACATATATGACATTTATGATAAATAAAAGACAAACAAAAATTATGTAGTTCACTGGCTACAATCAAAGTATTAGAACCATCGAAAAAATCGTACTGATGGTGATACAGGATATCATGAAATCCAAGAAAATTAGTCAACCTGCACACAATAAGTCGTTCGAGCAGGACTTTTTTGAATACCGGTTAAACAGAAATCGATCTGTAGTTAATTGGATCCTATTTTACCAGATTTGGGAGCTGGAATGACTTGAGCCATTTTCAAATAGTGCGGGTAGAAATCAGAATCGATGCTTTCATTGAAAACATTCGTTAGAATACTGGCGATAAAGTCATTATGGATTCAGCGCTTTTGTTGTTGTCCAGATCTTTAGTATGCACGATAACGATGTTGGGTTGAGGGCAACAAGGAAATGGAGCTAATGATGGGTAATATGCTTCTAACCTTATTGAAATATGTACTGCCGACTAGGTATTCGGGAGGCTAACTGGGGTCCGAAATTACTGACAAACTCGTTGAAGACTTCGGCAACTGCATGTGGGTCTTTAGAAATGCAGCCGCTATGCCCTAATTCAATCTGTTGAGATTTACTACAGTTACTGCCCAGAACATTATCTAGCGACAATTAATTGCATATTATTCGGCAACTCGGCCGTACGCAAATCATTTTTGTTAAATATCTTGGCTGTGCATATGCACAGCACATGTTTCGAAATGGACAAATTGATATGAAATTAGCGAAAAAGAATCCACGTGTCTTGGAGGGACTCAAACCCTCAACCTCCTACTCTCTAGATAGGCGTGATAACCCCTACACAACAGGACCACTTAAAGGTCACGTTTGCGGAAAAGCCATCAGAATCCGAGTACCAACCTCCACCGCGGTTAGCTCTCTTTTTTTGCAAATTAAAATCTTTCGGATGCTTGATTTGTCCAATCTCCTCATGTGCTTTACTGTTGTATATCCACAGTCAAGCGAGTGCACATTGTTTATTAAACGAGAGAATCGCACTCCATGCCCCCCAACAACGGGCTGGGCGGGCTGGTATAGAATGCGAATCAATCGCACTCTGCTGTGCCAAAGGCTTGCTTGGCTAAAGCATTTGATGATTTGTCCATTTCGAAACATGTGCTGTGCATATGCACAGCCAAGATATTTAACAAAAAAAAATTATCTAGCGTTTTCCATCTATTTTTTGGATTAGGATCGCATAACAGCTTTCCATAATATTACACTCTTGGCTCGTTTTTTAATGTGCATTTAATAGTTTCTTTTATAGGGGGCTATCACGAGGATATCTCTTGCTTCTGCTTAGGGTTGTGTCTTTCAGCTGCTTTTGTTTCTAGAGATCGAAGGTCATCTAGCGACATGATTTTTTAATAATTAAAATAATATTTTTTGTGATTTAATTTGGTAAAAATCAGATGCAATCGGAACTAGAACCAACCCACGCATGGATTATTTTTGCAACCTGTACTTGTGGCGATGAAGTTGGACTATAGTCTATAGTGCTAGATATACTTAGTAGTCGCTTATGAGACACTTTTGATATCGTTTCAAGATCTTTAAAAGGAGCATTTTTTTTACTTTGCACCGTTAAACTTTATTATCTCTATACCCATCCAAACATATTTTCAGCGTATGAAAACGAACTCAATTCACTGACTAGGGCAAAATGGCTTAAAAAACATTCGTAGACCAAAACTTTCCACAGCTTATAACTACCCGGTTCCTATTTACAAATACGTCTGAAGAAAAAAGACTTTTAATGTATAATTGTTAGAAAAATAAATTTATACATATGACCAACAATCAATTTAAAATTGACTGACAAACTGAAATTAAGCATATGAAAAAGATCGAGAGTATGCATGGACCACGTGATTGAAAACCACTGTCGGTTAACTGCGTAGTAAACATTTCCCCTTCTAAAGCTGTACCGACATTCATTGCAGTTGGTGTGTATGACGTAAAAGTCTGCTCAACCAACGGAACCCAAACAGAACGCAGTATCAGCGTCCGCCACGGTCTCCTCCAGTGCATTACAGTGCGTCGCTTGTGGGCCGCAATAAATCCTGAGCGAGTGAAATTGAATCCGGCTTGTGTGTGGTTGCTCTCTGCGTAGTAAGTTGCCATGCGAAGATGGAGCAAGAATGCGATAAGGATAGTGTGTATGTCTAGCCAAGGTGGCCACCTCGGTGCGATGGGGATATGAGGCTGGGAAGCGGTGTGAAACACGTACGATTTGCGAAATGCTTTAATTTCACTACAAAAACATATATCGTTCTCAATGTATTAAATTATAAAAGGTTTGATTAATTTCTTGGGCTCGACTTCAATTGATGTTAAAACATTTGTTAGAATTTTTGGTATCTTGATCTTGAATTCATTTGCTTTATCACATAAAATTGCTAAAGCAAGTAAAGGGTTTTGATTTAAAGCACATTAGGATTAGACACATGCATGGACATCTCCGTTAGGTGAATTAATTTTAGTTTTTTTTGTACATTGCAACCACAAGATAATACGCCACAAGTTGGAGGTCTACGAATCGAAAACAAATGCGTAGTAGATTTTTTCAGCTTATTCTGGTTTGAGCGTCATGCTTGTGAATGTTCAGCTCACGTAGACACTTCGTTTGCGGTATAGAGTACAAAAGGGTATGTAGGTAACAGTAAAATCAACATCGCCAGCAAAACAAGAAGCTTCCCACGAACCGATCGCAATGTGCATTCGGCGTGTGATTACGATTGCCGCTAAGTGTTAACTAACTAAAATGAATAGGAGAGTCGCGTGGCTGCTTTGAAGTGATGCCAGCTATGTTGCAACAGCAACTAAATTTGAGCTGATGTTAACCGAACAATCGATTAATGCAGGATTTATCTCCAATGATTTTTTTAAGGCATTGATTTTGGGGCATAAATATAAATATTTGATGAGGCGGACATAAATCCACATCATTTGGACATAACGAACCCTTTGAATAATTGGTATCGTACAACAGTGATTCCCAACTTTTAATCCATATCTCACTTATTTGGAATTGTATTTTACCTTCCGGGACGCGCATGTTCATGGGTCGTACACGTTTTTCTCACCTGTGTTGTGTAGAACCAGCGTGCTGGTTGATGTTTTTCAGATGGCTTGACATTAAGTATAAGGGTCTACCGTCTACACACAGCAAAGCGTATCGGAAATTAACTACGTGTAAAAATACAGCGGCTTACAGCAAACAAGTAAACATTTCATATTCAAATAAAATGGGATGAATTTTACAAGTCGGCGCAGTTTAAATTAATTTCTATTTAAATAAAGTTCAATTGAATGTTGCGTTACTAAAGTTTGGAGTTCGGATGATAGCATAACATGTCACATTCTCTGTTTCAGCTTCAGTATTCGACTGCTCGTGTATTTCGCTTACCATATATCTTAAAGGCTACTTGCTCATGCTTGCCCAAACTCAAGCCACCAGCGATGTTTCCAAAAACAATTTAATTACAACCATATGACCCTGCAGCGTAAGCATAGCTGCGCCCATGCGGAAGGCTAAAAACAGTTGTGCTTATTCAACAGGCAAAAGTGTGTAAACAAGAGAAAGGTTCGAGGCGACCTTGTAATGGAATTTTATGACCTACTGAGAACGGAATGTAAACTATAAATTTAAGGCTTCGTTCTCTAGGATTGAATTTCAAGATGTTAATGTGAAACAGATTTGAATAAGGCGAAAGATGTAAGGGATGCTACACCATCCCCCTTTGAGAAGGAATGCCCAGAGCGTTCCGATAAAAGTTGCTGGCTTGAATTTGAGATAACATTGCTATAACTATTATATTTTTTTTAACATTTTTTCCTGTTTTGATATTATTTTTAGTGAAGTTTAATTAATCTATTTTTATGAACTTCTTGTATATCTGATTTTTCATTTTTGATTTTAACGTTTGGATGATTTATTTGAACCACTGTATATGGTCCTTTGTAAACTGCATCTAATTTATTTCGGTTTTCATTTGTAATCATTACCTTATCATTTACTTGAATTTCGATGGGGTTACTATTCATGCCTTGCTTTTGAATTCGTTTATTTTTCTCCTTTTCTATTAAATATTTGGTTTTAATTCTAGCTGCTTGCAATTTTGTTTAAGTTCAAACTGATACTGATCTAAATTATAAATTGGTTCTATTGCTTTTGGATCAATTAGAATTTGAGGAAGAACTGCTTGATGACCGAAAATTAGTTCAAATGGAGTGTATTGAAAATCTGGACGTGGAGTCGTGTTGTAGCAAAACGAATAATAAGGTAACCATTCATCCCAATCACTATGTGATTCATTGACAAACTGTCTTATATATTCATTCAGGCAACGGTGATTCCTTTCAAGACTTCCAATAGTCTGTGGGTGGTAAGGTGTTGAGAAAGATTGCTTCATATGTAATAGTTCAGCGATTTTGTCAAAATTTCGTTTTTATACTCGGTACCTTGATCCGTTCTAATGATTGAAGGTGTTCCATATATCAAAACGAAACTTTCCACAAACGCTTTAGCTAAAGTTTCTGCTTGTTTATTTGGTATTGCCTTGATGATTATATATTTGGATAGGTCGCATTGTATTGTAAGTGCATACCTATTTCCTGTATTAGATTTTGTAAATGGTCCAATTGTATCCATGGCAATTGAATCGAAAGGTTTATGCGGTGTGGGTGTTAGGACAAAATTTTCGTTTGTTTTAACTGTGTGTTTGTTTTTCTGACAATTTGAACATGTTTTGACAAAATCAAAAATAGATTTCTTCATATTTTTCCATGTGTATTGGCACCTTAACTTTTGATAAAGTCTGTTTGAACCAACATGGCCTCCAATACACGTATTATGATATGATTTAATTATGTTTTCTATTTCATCTTTGTTAACAACCAACTGTGGTGGTTGATAAATCAAGATGTTTAAATTCTTCAATTCGTTGTTACAAGCTTGCTTGAAAGTTTGAATATCAGTTATTCGGAAGATTTCGTTAGTCAACGCTAGAGCTAACAACTTTACCTTCAGCTTATTTGCAATTGCTTCAATTTGTTTCACGATTTTACTTAGATTCTCATTTACTTCGGATAGCTTTGTGTGGATGATTGACGCTTGAGTCAACTCCCTTTTATAGCTTTTATCCATTATGTTGATTAAAATGCCATCTCGTGTGGCTGAGCGCTCAATGACTAATTTAGGAAGGTTGTATGTTTCATAGTAGTTGAGTGACTCTCGGATGTTGAGGTGATCAGTCTCTTCATTGCCGGAATTCACTTGTATGTCATTATCGGTATTATTTTCATTTTTCTTTGCTGCTGCTCTTGTTTGTACCATAAGAACAGACATGTCTTTCAAGACTTCGGTATCAACTTTGATTCTAGACAGAGCATCAGCTCCAAAGTTTGTCTTTCCAGGCACATATTGTACATCGAAATCAAACTCTTCGAGATCTACTCTCATTCTGGTTAATTTTGATGAAGGGTTTTTCATTGAAAACAAATATACTAACGGCCTATGGTCTGTTTTCACAGTAAATTTACGACCGTAAAGATAGGGACGAAAATGAGTAATAGCCCAGTGAATTGCAGTGAGCTCTTGCTCAATAGTTGATTTATTGGCTTCACCTTTTGTGAATGCTTTGCTCGCAAACGCAATTGGTAAGTCAATATTATCATACTTTTGAGTAAGGACTGCACCACATGCAATTTTCGAAGCGTCGGTTATCAGGGTAAAATGTTCTTTAAAATTAGGAAATTGTAGTATGGTAGGTGATACTAATTTCTTTTTCAGAGAATCGAATGCAAGTTGGCATTCTGAGGTCCAATCAAATTTTACATTTTTCCGTAATAGTTTGTTCAAAGGGTAGGCAATCTCTGCAAAATTTTGAATAAATCGTCTGTAATAGTTACAGAACGCGACAAATCGACGAACTTCGTCTGCATCTTTCGGTGTGGGATAATTTTCTATTGCGGAGAATTTCGACCTATCTGGTTGGATGCCTTTTTCAGAAATATGATGACCCAAATACGTAACGTCTGATGCAAAGAAGACACATTTCGAAGGATTAAGTTTCAAGTTATGTTCTCGTAGTTTGGTAAACACGCATTCCAGGTTTTTAAGGTGATGACTGACGGAACAACCCATGACAATGATATCGTCAATGTAAAGAAACGCGCACTCTGGTGGTAGTCCACTGAGCGCAATCGTCATCATCCTCTGGAAGCTGTTAGGTGATATGTTCAATCCGAATGGTAGGCGATTGAACTCGTAATGTCCATCAGGACTGGAGAAGGCTGTATATCGTTTTGACTTATTGTCGAGCTCAATTTGATGAAACCCGGACATTAAATCCAAAAGTAGTAAAATATTTTGCTCGTCCAATGTGGTCTAGGATTTCGTCAATGCGTGGAAGTGGGAATTTATCCGGTATTATTTGTTTATTGAGCTGACGAAAATCAACGACTAATCGCCATTTCTTTTCGTCAGTGTTGGATTTTTGGGCACCAAAAGAATTGGTGAATTAAAAGGTGAAATGGATGGTTGAATAATTTTATCATGAAGCATTTTGTTCACTTGGTTATTTATTTCTTGCCTGTGAACCTCCGGTAATCTATAATTTTTATATAAACTGGATTACTTTTCTCCAAATGAATTTTTGTTTATAAAAGTTATTCGCTGTTAGTGTGTCATTTTTCAATGCGAAGATATCATTAAATTTTGCGCATAAGTCTCCAGCTTCCGCTTGACTTCTGGCAATGAGCTTTGTAAATTAAGTTCATTCATTAACTGTTGAACCCTATCGTTGTCATTATTTTCATGTTTATCTAGCGGTAATGTGGAGTAATTTCTGATTGGTACAATTTTCAAAACGTCAAAATTATGTGGAATTACTTCGGCTTTATTATTAACATTTACAAATTTTACATATTGTGCCTCAGGACCAACTATGGTATTGGCGCAGAACACTCCTGGTCTGATTTGCTTGGACAGAATTACACTGTCTTCCTTTACGTGGGATAATTTTAACTTTTGATGACTTGACACCTTGGAGGAATAACTATATTACCATTAAATTTATCTTCTATTGGTACTTCAAATCTTTTCGACCAATTTCAAATGTTATAAGCCAAGTTTTCAAACAAATATTGCATCCATGCTTGGCTAAGAAATCCTTCCAAGTATACCATCTGTTTGAATCGGAAATGTTTTGTAACAACTTGGAAGTTATGTGGTATGGAAGTGTTATCAATTATTATGTTCGTGGGCGTGCTTCCGATAGTTTCAATTTTCCCATCGGTCACCCCCTTTAATGGTGCACTTTTGTTTAATATATATTTTTGGAATTCATTTAACAAATTTTCTTTAATTATGGACACATCCGCACCAGTGTCTACAGTTAAATTTACAGGTTTCTCACACATATCTAGTCTAAGTTGAACGAAATTGGAGTAATTTAAGTCACAGTTAAACACATTTACTCCCTGTTTGGAAATGTTGTCTCCCTGTTGCGTTGTCGTGCCTCGGCGTGGGGATTTTCCGAAGGCCCTCTGCCGTTTTCCGAAACATACACGTTTCGTTGAGGAGGAGGTCCACCTCGACCTCTGCTCCCACGAGATTGATTATTACCATACCGCCGATGAGTGTTAAAATTTTCGTTTCTGCCATCTCGATTTTCACGGTTTTCACTATTTTGTGGGCGATCATGGTAGCGCTGATTATTTTGGGTGCGATAATTATAGCGTCCACCACGGTAGTTTGAATTATGGAATCGATTGGACTGTTGATTTCAGATGCTTGCCATCTAGACTGATATTGTCTAGGTGGCTTCTTGCATACTGTACTGTTACCACATTTGAGCTCTGAGGAGACTCTTCAAGAGTTTTGTTAATTGCTTCTGTAATTGATTTAAACTGGCCCGCTTTAATAATGATGGAAGTTTTTTCGTCTTTCAGTCCCGCAGTTAAGTATTTAATTCCTTCTTTCGTAGCCATTGATTGAGCTACGGCCGTAGGAATTTCTTTCGCTATATACGCCGCTTCAAGTTGCATTGTTAGTTCTTCTACTTCCTTAGTGTATGCAGCGATATTATTTCTCTGATTACAAGAGGACAATTTGGCAATGATAGTCTCGGGAGGAATCGGTGACGACACCTCTTTTAGTTTGGTGATGATTGCATCAATAGTTGCAGGTGCTGCCGGGAAAGCATGTCTTGCTCGCCCTTCCAATGTTGTTAAACAATGTTAATTACCGTCGGTAATTGATCTGCTTTTGTGGCAATCTGTTTGACGACTTCAAGTGCGTCCAAAAATTTCTCAGTTTACTAGGTGTGCCATCGTACGTAGGCAAAAGTGCGGTTACAGTCTTGACTGTTTCTATAAGCGTTGCCATTTTTGCAGATTTGGTTAACCGATAACTAATGACAATAAGTTTTCCTAAGCTTTTAATGTTATATCAGGTTTATCACCCAGGTTAGCTAATTTTTGTTCAATAGTAAGCTGCAATTCCCCAGTTATCGACCTTTCTATTTTTCTAATTTGATCAAATGTTCCAATAGCAATAGTGTTTTCAATGGCGATTAATTCATTATTTATATTATTTCTAAGAGTTTGAACTTCCGCAAGTTTATTCAGTAGTGTACTTCTGCGATATTTCCGATTAGGAGCTTTTCTAAAATTCGTTTGAATAATTTTTAATTGAGCTAAATTACATTCTATTATGTCCATTACACTTGAAATCGCACATGATTTTTAGTTTGGGTATATAATCTAGTAATCAATTCAAGGTTGGATCCACTATTTACATTTCAAGATTCACAGTACCTTAATTTACCGCTCGCAGTGTACAGCACATCATCAGCAACGTCGTCTATAGCGCTGGGTCATAGCGCACCGATCTCCAAAATCCACGGGTGTTGATGACAATTTGACTCTTCCTTGGCCAATCTTCGTCGTTCATAATCAGCTCTTCCTTCGCCTGTTTCTTGATGTTGATGATATTTTGGCACATCCCTGTTCAATCTTCGTCGTTGCGTATTAACTCATAATTGGCTCTTCCTTCGCCTGTTTCTTGTTGTTGATAATAATTTAGCTCGTCTTTGGCTACAGCACTTCACTTTTGTCTAATACTCGTCTTCATTGAACTTAACGCACTGCACTATTGTCTATATGTACGTTAGTTTTCGTTAACGTTACACAAAGAGTTTAGTTTTTGACATTGAGAGTTTTTATGTTCGTGCATAATTTCTGCATTACACCACGTTACTAGCGCTCAAATTATTGAGTCGTACACAGCAAATAATTTATAAAATTCAACGACGTGTAAAATTGCAGCTTATCTCATCAAACGAATTAACATTCGATATTCAATTAAATTTGATTGAATTTTACAAGGAAGCACCGTTTAAATTTATTTCGATTTAAAAGAGTAGTGAGATCGATTGAATGTTACGTTTATTTGCATGCTCCAAATATGTGCATGAAATTACATTTAAAATCACAACATATTTTTATCTGTGTATTTCTCGTTGCACTCTATCTTGTATTTTTGCGTTTGTGAATTTGCCATGCATTCTTAAGCACAGGTACGCCAACAGCACTACTAGCAGAATCACTGCTGTTCCAGCGACGATACGTATTTCGGTGGTGCTTACTTCATTGTGGGTGATAAATGTGTCACTAAACCAGCCCATTTCGATTGTTCAATTTTTGTTGGGCAAAGAAACAAACACTTGCTCGATCCGTTTCACCGTGTGTGCACTGCACTGCCACTTAGGTTTGTTCACCAATAGTAGTTCAACTTTTGCGACTTTGATTCGATTTCACTTTTCAGTGGCTAAGTTAATCTATCACTATTCACACTTTCAGTGATCTCTGTCACGGTATGCCAACTAAAGTTTGGAGTTCGGATGATAGCATAACATGTCACATTCTCTGTTTCAGCTTCAGTATTCGACTGCTCGTGTATTTCGCTTACCATATATCTTAAAGGCTACTTGCTCATGCTTGCCCAAACTCAAGCCACCAGCGATGTTTCCAAAACAATTTAATTACAACCATATGACCCTGCAGCGTAAGCATAGCTGCGCCCATGCGGAAGGCTAAAAACAGTTGTGCTTATTCAACAGGCAAAAGTGTGTAAACAAGAGAAAGGTTCGAGGCGACCTTGTAATGGAATTTTATGACCTACTGAGAACGGAATGTAAACTATAAATTTAAGGCTTCGTTCTCTAGGATTGAATTTCAAGATGTTAATGTGAAACAGATTTGAATAAGGCGAAAGATGTAAGGGATGCTACACGTTTATTTGCATGTCAGACAAACTCCACGAGTGCGGGCTCTAACCAATATTGAATAACTATTTGTACTACTTTTGAGCTTTTCTCATGGAAACTCAACAACTTCTAGAATCAGTTACGTGGGTCTCCCCCTTTCTTTATGTCGCATGGAAATTGCTCGCTAAGACAACTTGCGGATGCCGCCTTTGTCTTCTTTTCAGAAACAAGGGCGGGCGATCTGCAAGGACTTTGGACAATTTGTACACTTGGGCTATTCAGCTGGGTATCAAATTTACTCCGGAGAAAACTGAGCTGATTGTCTTTTCTAGGAAGTATAACCCACCCAAACTGGCATTTCGCATACGTATTTAGGAGTCTGGTTCGGTTCGAAAGGCATTTTGGGAATTCACATTAGACATATGTATCAGAAATGCCAACAATGAATCAACTTCATGCGCACAGTTACCTACACCGCCCATCTGGAATCTGATATAACTTTATCGCACATCGATTCTGCATTCGGTCATCGAACACGGTAGTTTTTTTTCCAATACGCCGCTCAAACGCACATATTAAAGCTCTAACGCATCTAATACCATTTTTTTAATACCATTATTTTCTTATTGTACGAATTCTATTCACGGCGACTCTCTTCATTCTGATCAATACTTCATTTTTACGTATAGTCTCAGCTCAATAGAGGCTATTTGTTGTATGAGGCCGATACAGCACTCACCGTATTTCTTCTGCGAAATGCGATTGGTATTGAGTGCTCTATCGAATCGCTTTCACATCATCACTTTGGTATCGGTCCTTCACATTGCTCGATTCCGGGTAATGAGAAAGCGGACTTGTTCTCCAAAGTTGGCGCCAATGGATTTTTCACAATTCGACATTGTTGTTTCAAAAGGGCGAAAGTCGCAAACATAAACATTGACTTCTTCTGCTGATTTCAGGAAGATTAGAGACTTCTGGCAGTATTTTCCACTTCCGTTTGGTAGAAGGCGCGGAGCTCCACCAGTTCCAAGTGGTTGTTAGCTGCGAGCGGTCCTAGTTGTCGAGAAATTTGCAGGAAAAGGCATTGTTTACGTTTGCGACATTGGCCCTTATGAAACAACCGTGTCGAATTGCTCGTCTGGAGGCTGATTATGCGCCGCACAGACGATCAAGCAGTTTGACGAACATTAACTCCACCCCGGAAATATCGAGGATCGTAGTAGTCAAGGCTCATGAGCAGACGTATTTTTTGACAACAGAATTTTTTTTCACAGAAAATGTTTTTCTAAATGCAAATTCAAGCCATGAAGCCAAGCTTATACAGCAGTAGTTGGGGACGGCAGATATATCCGCCGACTGAAGATGATTTTACCTTGGTAAGAACTTGGTAACAAAATCTGCAGTTTGCAGAGCCAGGTATGAGACAAATTGATATGTACGATGGAATGGCGCGAATCAGAATCCATAATATTGTTAAGGTCACTCCTGACGGAATCCAAGATTAAAAGTGCTCGCGTTTTCGGGGACACACCACTCGATACGGAAGCAACGCACATCTGTCATTTTTATTATTTCACGCATGCTGCGACGCAGCAAAGCTAAATCAACAAAAATGACAGTTGTGCGCCGCCTCTGAATCGAGTGATGTGCCCCCGAAAACGCGAGCACTTTGGAACCTGGATTCCGTCAGGAGTGAGCTTAAGTACGCAAAATGTTTGGGAATCCGAATTGCTTTGGTCTGCTTTGTACAGTTTTGGTGGGAAATTAAATTAATTAATGCGCGGTCGAGTGTGTTTTCGTTCTGTGCAGTGTGAATCGTTCTGTGCAGTCAGTCGGAAAATAAATTATTAAGCATCGCGGAGTCTGGACCGATCTATAATGGGCTTGGGCTATAGCTTCTGACTCATACGCAGGAGGTCGTGGGTTCAATCCCAGGACCGTTTCATTCTTTCTACTTTGTATCTTTTCATATATTTCTCATGGTCAAGCAATCGTTAGAACTGATTAGTTCTTTAGTTACAACTTGATTAGTTCTAGCAGGTAACTGTTTCGGCATCCAATTAGAATATACACCACCCTTGCATTACTATCACATTGGCAACCCGTTAACCAAGACGAACCTCTGCTATAAAACCTAACCCCCAGATGCCAATAAAATTCCGCTGGAACTCGTGGCGAGTGCAGGGGTGTTCTCATCATCATCAATCCTTCCTACCCCCCGATGACCGTCAGGACGTGGCCAGCGCTGTGATCCAAAATACTAGAGCCAAAGACTAATTAAGACGTTCATGTCCCATACAACTGCCCAGTTTTTTTGCGCTCATGCAGTACTAGCATAGAAATTATCATACCCCCATCTGAAATCACCTTGCTCTATAAAAAAAACTAAGCAACTATTACTTCATCCTTAACTTCATCATAGTTGCCAAGGCGATTTGATAAATGTTTGGAAAGTCAAAACATAATGCACCGTTGAAACAGGATTGGTTTTAAGAAATGGCTTTAATTGTACCTAAAACTGGATAACTTATTTATTATTTCAGGGTGAAAAGGAGGAAACAAATCAGTAATCTTATAAATAATATCAGACGATGGAAATACAACCATTTTGAGTTGAGTGCTTGCTGAAAGTACTCTATAAGGAGTCTGTTCTGCCCAGTTGTCGACAAATCTGATATTTCACAAATGTCTAGGTCGATCCACAAAAGGTTTATTTTATCACCCTGTAGATATCGCGCATCCAAATGAAATCACATCGGTCGGGAAGCCGGAATGGTTACTCTGGTATTTTGATTAACATTTGGAACCTTTAGCACGGAGACCTTATAGCCCTGTGTGACTGGAAAAGAAAAGTCGTTGAAGTCTGAATGTTTCCAGTTGTAATTAAATGTGTTGGGAAAACCTTTAAAATGTTTCCACATATTGTCGACATGTATATAACCTAAGAAAGCTTTAACAACAATAGTTATATTGTAGATTGATTGACTTAATGTCATTACATTAGGGTGCTTTTGAAACTTAGTATGAGTTGGTATAGTTTGAACCTAGGTTTGAACATGAAAGACCGCTTTTTCTCTGTACAGATATCAGACCAATCAATGGTATTTTTAAGACTGCGTCTTGTAATTTGAGTTTTTACTAAGACAAATTTTGCCATTCCTCTTTTCAATGGGCTATTTTGTTTTGAAGTACAGTAATTATAATATACCATGCAAATATTTGTTGAAAACCACAGATCATGCATAATTTTCCATGGGAAATCCTGTATAATAGTTGTAACATTGTTCCGACGAAATTGTATAGCAAAATTCATTTAACATTACAGAATATTTTAAACTAAATTTTCTACAAGCAAAACAAACAAACTATTTGGATTCAAACAATTAGTCGTCGTTGCCATCGACTACCACTGATGCAAATTCATCGCAAGGTAGATCAAAAATGGGGGAATCTCTGAAATGTCAAACTTGGGTACCGAGGGACCAAATGACGTACTAGAAGTGGTCCCTCGAAAGAGCTCTACAGTGACGTCTTAATTAGTCTTTGCTAGAGCTCTCGGACTGTGCACATTGAGGTTGGAGAGCAAAATCCCATGCTTCCATCCATTGGTTCCCTGTGCAATTGCGATTGTTCTTGTCGATCACGGAGTAGCAACTACGAAATGCACGGTCATTATGCTCATGCTCATGCTCATTGCTCGTTTGGAGGCCCTGCTCAGCTAGAACATTATCTGGGTCTGGGTACATGGTTACATTCAATTCTCCCTCAGGTATCGTGGAAACCCTGGTTCAAGGGGTTGAACCTTAGCCGAAATATTATTAAGGTAATGTGTCGGCTAATGTCCAATCGCTATTCACTAAACGTGCATTCCTTTCGAATGGGGCTCGCAGATAGCAACTTTGTGGCTGTGGTGCAGGATATCAATACATCAACCACTTAGTCTGGGAATGTCTCGAATGGAGTTAAGGTCCGATTTATGTGCATCCCATGAGAAATCAGAAAAGGAAAACATTAGAGACATACTGGATAAGCTTGACTTAGGTTACATGGCCCTTATCTGGAGCTTCTTGAGGCTATCAAGTCAACTTCGCCCCAACCTCTTCCGCTCGATTGAAAACGTTTTCTTCATCATTACAAATCTCCGCCAGGAATCATCACAACAACCCTGCCAAAGGACCAATATCAAATTTTCAAAACGACTTATCTGCTTTTGTAAACAAAGATCCAAACGTCGATTTGACGTATCTGATAGCTTTCCCACGCAAACCAACATCATCAACACGTAGGTGAAGGTTTCTGCTACTTATTGATGGTATTGGTTAAGTGGGAGAGCTATCAGATTCGTCAAATCGACGTTTGGATCTTTGTGTACGAAAGCAGTTAAGTCGTTTTGGAAATTTGGTATTGAACTAGAAGATCTTAAGGTCCTATCCCAGAGTGCTATATTACAGGTGGAAAGGTGTGTTGTTGTGTTGATACCTAACCCAAGCTGGGTGGATTTTTTTTACACAAACAGTGAACTTTTTGGTTTTCTTATGAAAAAATGCTCACTATGACACTAACCAAATTAAAGAAAAAGTAGAACGTTGTATCAGAGACACGCCTGCAAAATCAACGTAGAATTACGTATTAGAGTGCAGTGACTCAGAATAGTAATTATAGGTTTCTTGCTAGAAATCATTTTTCGAATTTGATTTTACCATCAATTCACGCACCAGATGACTAATAGCCGAAATGAAGGCAATTAACTGTGTATAAAAAGTTTTCAACAGTCCCTGACGAAATTAAAATTTTCAATACTTTAGCGCCTTTATTCAATTGTTTCTAATAGTTGTGCAAAATCTTAAAGAGTTTGTCGATCAATTGATACAAAAATCATCAAAATCGGTTGGAAGATGGATGAGTTATTAGCTCATACTTCCTGACCACTTTTCGTGACGGTCTCAAGTTTGATTCTGCAGAATGACCCCCCTACATTTTCCCGTATTCTACGTCAAAGATTTCGTCGTATTCATGCTGACAACACGTTATTTAATTGAAAGTTTTCAACTTTTTTGCAAACATTTGTGACTTCCTAAAAGTAAACAACAGCTTATTTGGTTATGTTTATGGAAATTTTTTAATGAATTCTCGCTTAACTTTTCAAAAGGACCTAAGTAACATTTTTTTCGTGATTTAATTTGAGTACTGCAATCAAAAGCTTTCATGTTGTTCTGTTGAATGCGCTATTCAAATAAATTCATGAAAAAATGTTACTTAGGTCCTTTTGAAAAGTTAAGCGAGAATTGTACCTATAATTATTGAGTTTTCTAGATCTAGTGAGGGTATCATAATAAATGGATTTGAATCTGCTGTTAATCGATTTCAGTTATTCAGATAGCATTATGGAAAGACATGCAATTGTAATTATGTATCTAAAAAATTAATACAGTTTTTGAAATGTTGAAGTATTGGATAGCTCATAAAAGCAAATCGAGTGGCCAACCAGCTTCCTGAAACCCAAGCAACAAGTAGTGGGAGGCCATTTATCACTTGAGAAACCCTCCAGCATAAGCGGAGAATAAGAGAGCGAGAGCTATCGGCTGCACCTATCTAACATACGCCAGCAGCTACGTCGTAGAGCACTGTTGCTCTGCTGCTCGGTGGGTCGGCGATTCGCCTTCGCCCGATGCCGCTAGTGGGTTGGTCGCCAAATCGAGCATGAATCAGTTGCGTTTTAAATCTTTCCAATGTAACATCACATCGGGAATCGTTCTCTCTCCGTCGTCGTGCTGTGTCCACCGTGAACAGTGTACCCGGGTGCAATCCGTGTTCCGCTAAAGGTATCCAAGGCAGCCAACGCCAAGGTACAAAGGTTGTTTGGAACGAGCGGTGACTGGCGATTGCCCAACTGTGGAGTGTCCTACCAGAAGAGCTGCCGAACTTTGCGTAAATACTTCAGCAAGAGGTCATCTACGCGTCGGTTGTTTCACCTGGTAAACAGGTCAGTATCGGTAATTGGTTAACTCTCAAACAACTCCAGCACAAAACGTCCCCCGTTTCATTGATATATGACGGTCACGAAACCGCATCCCATTCAGATACAACTTTCGCGTTTAGCAACAAGATACAATCCCCTGTTGCTAGGTCGTAACCGGCATTCTAAATTGCGCCTCCCTTTCGGGTCGCAGCCGTTCGTGTCGCATTTGGTAGGTGCTTCTTCGATTCGGTCGAAAACGGTTATTACGTCGCAAATTTCTGCAATCCAAATGGGCGATGGGCGGGCAACCAGATACTGCGACGAGGTAATGGTGTAATAGTAATGGCTAGGCCTGGGTTCAGCGGCGCAACCAAAAGGCGCGTCGCAGTCTACCGCCGCGCGCCACCGTCAACTTTAATCTACAGCGAAGAAGGGTGCCGAGGTTACGCTGGCTAGCGAGAGCGATTAGATGTCAATATCTGCTGCATCTGTGTTGCGAACAAGCGAGAATGCAACTTGTAACAGAAGTTTGATACGCATTTATCAATCTCGGATCATGCTAAACGTTTTTGTTTCTCTATCATTTGAAGTTGATAGTGCAGTCTAGTTGACTGCCTTTTAAGGTGTGCAATCGAGGATCTAAAATAATTATAACCATAATGTATCTGCGTTTCAACGGACAAAAATCAAGATTTTATTTTGACTTTGCCGCTTTACAGCGAGTGGTAAACCTAGTAAGTGTGAGTTTATGTTTCAAAAAGTGACAAACAAATGATATAAAAGAACTAATATTAAAAGCAGAAGATGGTGTTAGCTCAAAAACGACGTCGTAAATTAAAAAAAAATAATGTCAATTTTTTTATACTACATACAAGTTGTGTTAGAGACAGAAATGCACACATATAATTAATACTACCTTCCTATTATCATGTAAAAATTTGAACTGTTTGGAACTCATTGAATTGTCTGGCAACATTCATAGAGTAAGGAACCATTGTTGCCAACTTACTAAACGACAACAATTATTGTATTCGGCGTAACGACACCAATCCTCACTTTTCTGTAGTAGGCATCGAGGTAAATGTACCTCTTCTGGTCATGACTAAGAATTTGCCAAATTTTATGAATAAATACATAAAATAAAGGAAAGTTTTAGAGTTTCAGTAGCTACAACATGGAATATAAGCATTAGGCTTCTACGCTGTTGAAACTCATAGCCTATTTTTGAAATCAGGCACCAAAGTGGCCAAAATCAGTACACATACTCTATAGAAACAGATAAGTGATAATAAATAGCAATAGGAGGGCTGTGAATTTAGTGAATTCACGATTCTGAATAACGATTTTGGCGAGTTAAGTTTGATACAGGCTCTAATAACGCGAACTCTACACAACTAAATACAGGACCGAACTTTGCCAGAAGGGGGCCCCGGGGGCGACAGTTTTAAAGGCTCATAAATGTACGAAAAAGGTTTATTTTGATATAAAGGTTTTGTGAAGCCCCGGGGCCATGACCCACGGATCCCCCCAAAACCAGGCCCTGACTAAATGTAAATGATTGTGCCACTGCGCGACGTCATTTGTGCAGGAGATACAGTCTTGGTGCATAGTGAGCCAAATTCTTATAACTGCGATGCTGCGTGGGTCCTTTTCATTACTAAGGTAATCTTTTGCAAATTTTTTTCGTAATTTTCTGATAGTCCGAAGAATTGGTCGATTCCTTATATTAATGACACACTGGTGGTATTCGTACCATGGTACAAGTTGTACCACTAGTGTGTCATCTAGTACCATGCTGGTACAACGTGAAAATCCATGGTACAGTATGTACTAGGGTATATAACCATGGTACTTGTACCATAAGTGTGTCTTTAGTATTAGATTTTATTTAAGAGAGAGTGGTTACCTCTCTGAACTAACGAAAATATAAAAAGAATCGTTTTAAATCCAACTTCACACGATCTTCAGGAGAGATTAAAAAAACTGCATATAGCCATCTCGCGTGCTCACTGCTGAAAAATCACAATAAAATTTCCATTGCTTTGTTTTTGATGGGATGAATATCGGAGCAATGAGATGAATTCCTGGAGCAGTTCACCAACATAGAAGCATTGTTTTTTAAATGATAATAGGGGGAATAAGGGCTTTGGCAGGTTTTGTTCTATTATAGGCATGGGGGTTTTTTATGACTGACTATGCTCAAATTTGGCCTAAACATTCTTTGCATATCAAAGAATATTGTGGCCAAATTTCATAAAATTTGGTCGACAAAAACCCCCCTGACAACAATAGAACAAAACCTGCCAAAGCCGTCTTTCCCCCTATTATAATTCCAGTTGAAAATCGAATTTCGAACTCGCGAAATACGCGTTTAACTTATAGCGCATCTAGTGCACATTGTTCGCAATTAGATGCGCTATACAGCGTACCAGATGCGCAGTAATGAAACTTGCGACTAACAGGAAAAAAAAATCGTGGGTTCAAAAATTCGGTTTTGAGCTGTAAATATTATATTTGGCAAAACGTGTACAGACCCCATTCGATTTTGGCCAAATTCAGGGGCCTCATTGCGGATCTCCTCTTGACAGCTCTTTCGTATGACAGTTTGCATGGTTTACTCGTTTCGAGTCGAGGAGCGATGCCCCCCCAGTTTTGGAAATATTCGCTGACGCATTCTTCAATCACTGAAGTTTACGACGTTACTTCATCAAGCATGACCTCTTGGAATCATTATTTAAGGTCAACTTTCCCGAAGAACACATATTTTTTAAGCCTCTTTAAAAGAGAAAACAAAAACCGAAAAAGTTCTGCACGTGTGAGGCCAATCACCCAATGTTCGTTTAAAATCGGGCCAATCTAAAAAAACAGCGCTTTTTCGATTTTTGTTTTAAATTTTAAAAATACTTAAAGGCGTAAAAAATATGTTTTGCCTTTCTCGTACAACAAAGTTGTACCAGAAGGCTATAATTTCACTCCAAAAGCCAAATTTTGATAGATGGCTCGGAAACCCATAGTGTTATATACCAATCGACTCAGCTCGAAAAACTGAGCACATGTCTGACTGTGTGTGTGTGTGTGTGTGTGTGTGTGTGTGTGTGTCGCCCCGGGAATTTTTTATTGTTAAACACGTTTCATATAGAAGGACTTGACAGATTCGAGTGCAACTAGTTTCATTCGACGGAGAAACTTTCCTAGTTGGACACTATTGTTTTTGTTTGCTAATAACTCATTCGATTTGAATAATATTTCTATTTTTCTTTTAACAAATACGCTGTTTACATGCACACTTTAAGTCATTAATCAATTTAGCCATGACGCAATCCATTACTCTCATAATAATTGCTTAGAAATTACTCAATTATTGAGTAATTTATAAGCAGCGTGATAGAGTTGCATCAAATATTTTAACCCCCAAGATGTAGGCAATTAGCACAGCATTTACAACATTAATTCGAATCCAACATATCGAATCGAGAAAGGCATAATCACCACTTGGGGATAAATTTGGGATTTTTGGGAAAGTTCAGTTAAGCTTTCCTGTCAATTAGTTTATTCACTCAATCGATTCTTTATTTTATTTAAGATCAATTTTCTCAAAGAATCTTCGACGCATCTAAGTATTGCGCCAACATCGGCCTAACATTTGACTTTTAACGAACATCGGCTGAAATTTTCAGGCCGCTTCACACGTGCAGCACTTTTTTTGTTTTTGTTTTCGATTTTTAGAATAGTTAGAGGCTTAAAAATATGGGTTCTTCAGGAAAGTTGACATTCAATAAGCTAAATAATCGACTAATACAATAACACGAGATACAATTCCTCTATTTGGCTTCTGAGCCTCTCAAATGGAGGCACCCGAGTCTCTTGAAAGTAGGCGTCCGTGCCTTTTGAAAACAGACTTCCGAGCTTCTCAAAAAGAGCTTCCGAATTTCTTGAAAGTAGGCTTCCGTGCTTATTGAAAAAAGGCTTCTGAGCCTTTTGTAGAGAGCTTTCGAGCTTCTTGAAAGGTGGCTTCCGAGCCTCTTGAAAATAGACTTCCAAGCCTCTTAAAATGAGGCTTTCGGGATCCTTGAAAGAAGGCTTCCGGGCATCTGGAAAGAATCCAAGTTCCACCAAACATTACATTATTGCACATATATCAATCATAAACCGGTATGCTGAATGCTAATTGCATTAGATCAGTTTTAGCGATGTGAAGCTGCATTTATTCTTCAACTGTCAGACAACGATACTCTAAATCAGCATTATTAATGCATAGCTGCGCATTACTGATGCTTCATTTCAAGATGTGAAACCATTAATTCGGACTTATAAATGCCCTTTTCCACTTTTAGGGCTGTACTTTCTACAACTTTATGGTAACGTAGGAAGGCTTCAGATCCTCTTAAAAGGAGGCTTCCGAGCCTATTCAAAGAAGGCTTCCAAGCTTTTTAAAAGGAGGCTTCCGCGCCTCTTGAAAGTGGGCTTCAGATACTCTTAAAAGGAGGCTTCCGAGCCTCTTGAAAGAAGACTTCCGAACCATTTGAAATGAGGCTTCTGAGCCAGTTGAAATGAGGCTTCCGTGTCTCTTGAAAGTAGGCTTTTGAGCGTCTTAAAAGTAGGA
This sequence comes from Armigeres subalbatus, assembly GCF_024139115.2. NCBI lineage: Eukaryota > Metazoa > Arthropoda > Insecta > Diptera > Culicidae > Armigeres > Armigeres subalbatus. The sequence continues at coordinate 296,864 of NW_026943347.1, read as the reverse complement.
CTCTTGAAAAGAGGCTTCCGAGCCTCTTAAAAGAAGGCTTTCGGGCACCTTGAAAGCAAGGCTTCCGAACCACTTGAGAAGAGGCTTCCAAGTACCTTTAAATGAGGCTTCTGAGCCTATTGAAAGTAGGCTTCCGAGCTTCTTAAAATGAGGCTTCCGAGCCTCTTGAATAAAGGCTTCCGAACCACTTGAAAGAAGACTACCGAGCCTTTTGAAAGGAGGCCTCCGAGCTGCTTGGAAGAAGGCTTCCGAGAAGCGTAGAAGGATGCTTCAACATTGCAACGAAGCAACCGAGCTTTTCGGAAAAAGCTTTCATGCCTCTCAAACGGAGGCTTCCGAATCTTCAGATTCTAGATTTTAGTTCAGAAGCATATTTTTAACATATTATTCAACATTTTGTTTCGATCAGGTAGATTGCATTGGAGATTTTTTAAATTTGCTTATTCGACGTCTTAGCAACAGTTTTGTCAAAAATGCACCGTACAAACGGTCACTCACTTTCCTGTTTTCCATGAGAATGTGGCGCACATTATAAAATCAGTCCCAAACTTCCCTGAGCAGAGCTAGTTCACTCCAATTACGAAGTAGAATTTCCGAATCAATCATCAACATGCTTGTTATGTGCAACTGCAGAGAACTTTTCGCTATTCCAAAAGTTTTTCTCTCTGCGTTAATCGAACCCACACTCCACAACACATGCTGCTAGCCGAGTAAAGTCGCTAACGGCATGGCCACAAAGCCCACTATGGTTGTGGCTTAAGGCCGATATAAATATTAAAAACCCAACTTAATCCACCGAGTGGTGATACTGCCTTTCTCGCATTTAGCCAAGACACCAACCTTATATGGCGCTTTTATAGTTCGATTCCATTTTCTTAATAACTTTTAAACGCAATGGTCGATCGTTATCAAATTCAATAGTGATCAACAAGGCTTTGTCCCCTGTCGAATGCAACTTGTTGCGAGAAAATCGGTTAAGAATTACTCAGGCTATTGACATCCTATTGTTTAGCCCATCGCCAGATCGTAGCCAGGATGTCCCGGGCTATAATTTTTTTTCATACTGCGTTTCAATGATGACAGCGGTCTATGTCTATTGATGATGATGACATCGCGCTTGTCACCGGCACGGAATTACTATATGAAAAAGTGGCTAATATTTTTCGGTTTTCGTGTGCACACACTCACACATACACACGGACAGACAGACATTTGTTCAGTTCGACGAGCTGAGTCGATTGGTGTATAACATCATGGGTCTCCGAGACTTCTATAAAAAGTTCGATTTTGGAGTGAAATGATAGCCTTTCGGTACAAGTTTGTTGTACGAGAAAGGCAAAAAGAAAAATGTCTCCCCACTCGGATTTGTTTTACCCAAAAATAATATTTTGAGGCAAACAAACTGTTGTGTTTGCTGCCGAGGCATGTTTCCTAAGATGTGATTTTGTCAATGCCCAATATTCATTAACTCAAGTCTGCGGATATATAGGAAAATTCGTGAATTTTCAACTGATCGCGCACTGATCTCGCCAGAGGACATGTCCTGTTCATCATATCTTCGAATTACGTTACAAGTCATTTATCAAACATTCCTTGATAAATAAATATAGAGGAACTGTTCGGTTTTCCATCTCACTGAACATATATACTCATCTCATAGTAAAACAAGGAAATACAGCATCGACCTCTTCGCTTTTTTTCTAACATGCGTGCTAACAGCTGAAAAAAAAATACAAAAATAAATAAAATTAGTTGACATGAAGTGCCGATCAGTTCCCCTATTTTTCGAAATCGATACCGCAACCACAAATAGTGTGCCAAACCATAGCTTCCTTATCAAACTCTCGCCTTGAGTTGATGTTTTTGTCCTTCTTCTACCAAACATTGTGTCCAGTGAGGATTTGTAGTCGAAACCTTCTTTATACTTTATTAAAATTTGGGAATCGACGATCATACTGTCAAGGGTACCAACGAGAGTGTTGAGGCAAAACTGATTCAAGAATATCCTTTTTATTTGATTTCCTTTCCAGGAGAGAAAGGAAAGCGGTAAACGTGGACGTAAACCAGGTCGCAAGGCGTCTACCGAGAAAATCGATATGAAGGCAAAGCTTGGTGAGTGCTACCAACCTATCAGGCTTAACAGGAGTTGAACGGAATCCTGTGGGCTTCTATTCTTTAACGATTAACTAATCACCCTTTTATCCTCCCTCAGAACGCAGCCGACAGAGTGCACGGGAATGCAGAGCACGTAAGAAGCTGCGCTACCAGTACCTGGAGGAACTGGTTAGCGATCGTGAGAAGGCCGTCTTTGAGTTACGCCGCGAGTTGGAGAAGCTCCACTATTGGGCACTGGAGGTAGATGCTGGTCGTTTTCCCGAGGGACTGCAGGAGCTGCTGGAGGAGCTGGGTGCCCTGAAGCAGGAGTAACTTAGGGGTATTCCAGCCTCATCGTCGTCGTTGTGGTTCTTGATATAGTTGGGAGGCTTTGATTTCTTCGTATCAGTTATTCAAGATTGAGTTTCCTCCGTTCTTTGGCTTTAGTAGTAATAATTTATTTGGTTTGGTTAGGATTGATTCGATACGCTTTTCAAAGGGCGTTTCAGTTTGATACAAATTAATCTATATTAGTTGCAGACTTAGTTTAGAATTAATCGTTTTAGCATTATGTTTTTATGTTTATGTTTTTTATTTTAACCAAAAATGACTACAAAAAATATACAAAAACATGTAAAATTATAAAAATGCTACAAAAATAAAAATAAATAAACGAAAATGGCTTACATCTAAAGCAGTTACCTCAAATACCGTTAAGCTAAGTACAATTAAGTGGTACAATAACTGATGATATATGATTATATGAACCAAATAACATGAAATTGATGTACATAATCTACTTTGATCACCACAAACACAGAGAATCATGCAAACAGTACGGCAGATTTTGCGGGAACATTGAAACGAACGTGAGTCGATCCACATTAAATAGAGTTTGTTAATCGATTTTCTCGATAAAACTTCATTGAGCAAACTTTAATATAACCTGTCGTGTCCATTATAAAATGCAAGAATTATAAATATTTGCTAGGTTGTTGAAATGTTGAAAACTTCCGGTCAGCACACACTCAAACAATGAAATACCCAACTATTTTTGTAATGCATATTTTAAAGATACTAATAAAGCCATTAGCATGGATAATATATGGATTTACCATTTGTTAAGTTAGTTGATGACAATCCCTTTCCAATGTTGGTAATTAATGCGAGGTAACTCATCATCTGTTCATTGGTATCGAAACAGTGTTCGATCCAGTTGATAAATACTGTAGCAGTTAATATCTGAACATGGTTTTCCGGCGGAACTGATATGTTCAACTGTTTATGGCTTGAAATCAAGAAACTTATTTTTTAGCGGGATTTTAGTTGCATTCGCACAGCGGAACTAAAGCCAACATAATTAAATTGACGTTGTGTTGCGTACTTTCTGTGAACACGGATGTGGCCAACAACTTTTGACCGAGCTCGCAGAAAAGTTTTCTTCCATAATATTACTGCCAGCCAGCGGGGGTTAGACTGAACACGCACACAAACGTCATTTTTGCCGGAATATCAGTCCTTTATTTTGGTTAGATTAGAGGCGAGGCGGTAAGAATCATTAACTCTTTCAAGGAACAGTCCATGGTTGCAAGCTAGTTGCAAGCAGTGTTGTAGAATGTCATTTGACTGATTTGTTCTAAGCTTTTTTTAGAAGCCAAATTCTCTTCACATTTTTATGTTCTCATAGTGCTTGAGTAGTCTTATGTTGTTGTCCACAGGTACATTGTTCTAAATATAGCCACAAGAGCGTGAAATCTTTCCAAATTGTCATGTGTCATTTGGATTACATTTTGCCTCATGTGGAATCGGCCAGTTGCTGTCGTATCAAAATGACATGGAATTACTTTACCGAAGCATGTGCTTTGTGGACAGTAGACTGGCCCAGGAAACAAAAGTTGTCAAATTCCACGGGGCACACCCCAGGATTGTGTCTTTGGTGAGAAAATCAATCTGGGGATTGATTGTATGGGGATTTCGGTCAAAATATATAGGAAAATACACTTCCGACACCCATTCGATCTGGAAACTGGTTCTGATTGCTCTATTGAGCCCAGAGTTGCAAAAAGGGCAGTTGGTATGTTACAGGACAATTTCATAGAACATTGCTAGATGATTTAATGGACTTTTATATAGTTTTCAGCTGACACGATTCGATCAATAAATCCAAAAGTACACAATTTAGCTCCTGTTAAATCATCTGAAAGCTCAGTAAAAGTTCATATAATCATTGTACAATGTTCTGTGAAATTGTTCTGTAACATACCAACAGCCCTTTTTGCAATTCTGAGCTCAATCGAGCAATCCGAACCGATTTCCAGATCGAATGAGTGACGGAGGTGTATTTTTCTATACATTTTGACTGAAATCCTCATACAAACTTTAAATCAAATGCGCTAGCTTATGCAACAACCGATTGAGCTGAAATTTTGGGAGATTGATTTTCTCACCAAAAGACACAATCGTGGGGGGTGCCCCGTGGAATTTGACAACATTTTTTCCTCCCCCTACTAAGCTGGGCCAGTCTGGTGGACAGTTACGTTAGTAATGCTGGGTGAGCGTGTCACGCACAACACAACGCCTACTTCGATGTCAACCGTCGTCGCTTTGGGAGTGCTGTTCGTAAATGAAGCCAACACGTGGTCGGATGCTATAAACGATAGGTATCATATCTTTTGTAAAATTTTGTAAAATTGTAAAAATCAGTTCCGTGGTGAATTTTAAACTCACCACATGTTTTCCACTCCCATCTTCAATAGGGCAAATACGACACAATACTTTTCATACAGTGCTGAAACTAAAGTCGATTATATAGCGTACAGTAAGCAAATGATTCAGGGAGTGTATCACAACTATGTGCATTATGGTTCTCTCAATCCGTGTTCTTGAAAATTGACTGAAAAAGCACCCATTCTGCTCGTACTATTTTTTAGCTAACGAAAACGCCCAAAATTGACACTGTTCTTTCTAAATAACCATTGCAACACATTCAAAGATATTTAATTCAGGTTTCTTTCCCGGAAACAATTATAAGCTATCTTGGATTTAATATAATTGCAGTAAAAAGTAAAACTCACGTTACCTAAGGACATAGGCGTAACTAGAGTCTCGGTCTAGGGGGGGCCATGGCACCAGCTGGTCAGCTGGTGGGATGTAATTTTCAAAGGCGATTTAAAGCACTGTGCGCATGGATTGCAATAGAAATTGTTTGACTAAGTTTATCGCTCATTCGTCCTAGAACTAACATGAAAAAAATCGGAATCTTAAAGTGTTTTTTATGAGTCATAAAATTATGAGTCATAAATCAAATTCCAGAATAACATAGGGTTTTTGTAGTTACTGACGTTAGGAAGAGGCTTTATTATGGTTTTCTGAATAGGTGAGAGATTTCTCTGCAAAATCAAAGAGACTTGAAAAGCAACCAAATCGATCTGAATTGTGCTGCAAAAGAAATGATTTCTGATACGAACTGGTTTCTAAATCTAATTTTTTTATCCTAAAAAACAAATTCTAACTAAAGCAGGCACAAAAAGTTTTCCGATGATCCTTATGAAATCGCCAAAAATTAAATGGAACAAGATCTTTTGAGGATTATAAAATATTTCTTTAATGCAATCTCTGTTGTGAGTGCGAAGGTTGCCTAAGTTTTGTCCTAATACTTTCAATGGAATGCGTTGTTGATTTTTCTGTCATTGTAACAAAGATTCTTAAGTTTTATAATTTTATATCTTTCTGTGCCAGAATTATATAGCGAGAGCAAACAGCTCCATAGGAATTTGATCAACTGTTTTGCGGCATACCTTGCGATTAACTCGAAAATTTTTGAACGAATGGTCGTTCGAAATTTCATTGACCGGATTTGTGTACATGTGCTCATTTTGATGTAGTTGCTCAGTCTTTTTTGAAACGGATGGTAGTTTAATAGAACAGAAATATTTATATCTTAATACAATTATGTTTTTATGCTTCTGCGACCAGGATACTAGTCAAACAAATGCAGAACAAATTTATTATTTCAAGCTAGCAACTGAATTAGAAGCGGCATTGATTTTAGCTTAAAAATCGAGAAAATGTTCCCGGGGGTCCAACTTAAATATTTCGATGCTTTACTGAACAAATGGTATAGATGTGATAACGCAACAAAAAATATGTTTATAGAATTCATAACCAAAATTAAGAAATATGTAGGAAATATGTAAATGAAATAAAAACTGACTAAGTTGGAATTACTTTTCAAAATTTTCTGGGAGGGGCCACAGGTCTGGAGGCCAGGCCCCCCGGCCCCCCCTTATTTACGCCAATGCCTAAGGATGAAATTTTTACCTTCGGAAATGAGATTCGTCGCACAGGTGCATTCCTAATAACTGCAATACATTCACCGGCACCTAACTTTATCACTTAATTATAATAAGTATACAATACTGATTTATTTATTTATTTAGTGCTGATCCATCTGACTACAATGTCTCAATGAATAAAATACTCTACATAACTTGTTATAACACACGATAATTACACCTACAGCAATGACGACCGATAAATCTTCTTTTTGAAGCGTGTGCTTGTTTGGTTAAAATCGAAAAGATCCTCAACTACCGTGAACGTCCGGATCATCGACGATAGTGGCTCATTGTAGCCGAACGCCGTTCGATGGGACCTGTCCTGTAGCAGTGATCGTTGCCGGAGAGGACGTTGAATTGCGCGGAAGTCCAGAAGCGAAAGTAGCTGCGGAGAATCAATTTCGTTGTTCAGTACCTTGGCAACGAATGTTGCCTGCTGAATTTTTCTTCTTCTTTCAAGGGTGTCCATACCAAGCAGTTTACAGCGATCAGGGTAAGCTGGAAGATTTAATGGGTCACGCCAGGGCAAACTACGTAATGCCAACCGAATGAACCTCCGCTGAACACGTTCAATCCTTAGGGACCACGATACATCATTTGGCGTCCAGATAACAGAAGCGGTCTCAAGGATAGGTCGTACAAGCGCACAATACAGAGACTTCAAGCAATATGGATCGGTAAAGTCTTTGGCAATTTTAGCAATAAAGCCCAGCTGACGATTTGCTTTGGAGACTATCGCTGTATAATGAGAATTGAATGTCAGCTTTGGATCCAACATGACTCCTAGCTCGGAAACCATCTCAACTCTTTCAAGTATCGTGTCGTCTATCCGATAATCGAACAATATTGACTCCTTCAATCGATGGAACGTCATCACGGAACATTTCGGAACACTGATAATAAGCCGGTTCCGATGGCACCAGGCAACGAACAGATCCAGCAAACTCTGTAATCGGTGACAATCATTAGCCGATTGTATCACCAAAAAAAATTTCAGATCGTCTGCATAAGAGAGATTTCACGCGATACTCGAAAACATCCAGTAGGGTAGGGTTTGTTTGGACTGGTTGGCCGAGTGTAAATTTAGTAAATTTCAATCGACACAAATTTTGACCAATATCCCAGTATCTCATTTCTCAATTATCATTAATCACTTCACTTTTTTCACATTTACTATTGCTCTGCCAGAGGACATTTTGACCATCTGACCTGTTCGGCCAGACGACATTTCCGGCCGTATGAGCCGTTCGTCCGAATGGCCCTTTCTTCAAACGACCATTTCGGCCTAACGGCATTTTCGGCCAAATGACCTATTCGGCCATACGACTTTTTGGGCCAAACGACAGGTCAGACCAAACGACATTTTGGGCGATATGACTAGTGTGTGGCCCTAAAAAGCCGGAACGAAATTATGACAGCGACTCTCCGTGGATGCGCGTGCACGTTGCGGAGATCTGACCAGAAGAGGCAGAGTCATGGATTGCTGCTCGCCGATTGAATCTATGAACTATCTATGAAGGCATTCTACTCAACCCCCCCCTTCTTCTCTCATTAGAAGCGCAAAAAAAAATCTTCTGACATTGGACGTAATGCTTGTTTTTCTCCTGGGTTATTTAAAGGTGAACTAAGGCGAACATCTGTTGCATTTGAGCAACCGGTTAAATCTATTGAAAACGGCACATCAAAATAAAATTGTTTCAACTTCATGGTTTTATACCAGAACAATTATTTAGAACATGGGTTCCTTAACTGTGGGTCGCGAATGGACTTCTTTTTTTCTTTCTTTTGAAGTTCCAATTTCTTCCAAAAACATTCTAAATCTTACCCAAATCCAATCCAAATCCAATCCAAATCCAATCCAAATCCAATCCAAATCCAATCTAATCCAAATCCAATCCAAATCCAATCCAAATCCAATCCAAATCCAATCCAAATCCAATCCAAATCCAATCCAAATCCAATCCAAATCCAATCCAAATCCAATCCAAATCCAATCCAAATCCAATCCAAATCCAATCCAAATCCAATCCAAACCAATCCAAACCATTCCAAACCAATCCAAACCAATCCAAACCAATCCAAACCAATCCAAACCAATCCAAACCAATCCAAACCAATCCAAACCAATCCAAACCAATCCAAACCAATCCAAACCAATCCAAACCAATCCAAACCAATCCAAACCAATCCAAACCAATCCAAACCAACCAAACCAATCCAAACCAATCCAAACCAATCCAAACCAATCCAAACCAACCAAACCAATCCAAACCAATCCAAACCAATCCAAACCAATCCAAACCAATCCAAACCAATCCAAACCAATCCAACCAATCCAAACCAATCCAAACCAATCCAAACCAATCCAAACCAATCCAAACCAACCAAACCAATCCAAACCAATCCAAACCAATCCAAACCAATCCAAACCAATCCAAACCAATCCAAACCAATCCAAACCAACCAAACCAATCCAAACCAATCCAAACCAACCAAACCAATCCAAACCAATCCAAACCAATCCAAACCAATCCAAACCAATCCAAACCAATCCAAACCAATCCAAACCAATCCAAACCAATCCAAACCAAGTCCAATCCAAACCAATCCAAACCAATCCAAACCAATCCAAACCAATCCAAACCAATCCAAACCAATCCAAACCAATCCAAACCAATCCAAACCAACCAAACCAACCAAACCAATCCAAACCAATCCAAACCAATCCAAACCAATCCAAACCAATCCAAACCAATCCAAACCAACCAAACCAATCCAAACCAATCCAAACCAATCCAAACCAATCCAAACCAATCCAAACCAACCAAACCAATCCAAACCAATCCAAACCAATCCAAACCAATCCAAACCAATCCAAACCAACCAAACCAATCCAAACCAATCCAAACCAATCCAAACCAACCAAACCAATCCAAACCAATCCAAACCAATCCAAACCAATCCAAACCAATCCAAACCAACCAAACCAATCCAAACCAATCCAAACCAATCCAAACCAATCCAAACCAACCAAACCAATCCAAATCCAATCCAAACCAATCCAAACCAACCAAACCAACCAAACCAATCCAAACCAATCCAAACCAACCAATCCAAACCAATCCAAACCAATCCAAACCAATCCAAACCAACCAAACCAATCCAAACCAATCCAAACCAATCCAAACCAATCCAAACCAATCCAAACCAACCAAACCAATCCAAACCAATCCAAACCAATCCAAACCAATCCAAACCAATCCAAACCAATCCAAACCAACCAAACCAATCCAAACCAATCCAAACCAATCCAAACCAATCCAAACCAATCCAAACCAATCCAAACCAACCAAACCAATCCAAACCAATCCAAACCAATCCAAACCAATCCAAACCAATCCAAACCAACCAAACCAATCCAAACCAATCCAAACCAATCCAAACCAATCCAAACCAATCCAAACCAATCCAAACCAATCCAAACCAACCAAATCCAATCCAAACCAATCCAAACCAATCCAAACCAATCCAAACCAATCCAAACCAATCCAAACCAATCCAAACCAATCCAAACCAATCCAAACCAACCAATTCCAATCCAAACCAATCCAAACCAATCCAAACCAATCCAAATCAAACCAAACCAATCCAAACCAATCCAAACCAAACCAATCCAAACCAATCCAAATCAAACCAAACCAATCCAAACCAATCCAAACCAATCCAAACCAATCCAAACCAATCCAAACCAATCCAAACCAATCCAAACCAATCCAAACCAATCCAAACCAATCCAACCAATCCAAACCAATCCAAACCAATCCAAACCAATCCAAACCAATCCAAATCAAACCAAACCAATCCAAACCAATCCAAACCAATCCAAACCAATCCAAACCAATCCAAACCAATCCAAACCAACACAAATCAAACCAAATCAAACCAAACCAATCCAAACCAATCCAAACCAATCCAAACCAATCCAAACCAATCCAAACCAATCCAAACCAATCCAAACCAACCAAACCAATCCAAACCAATCCAAACCAATCCAAACCAATCCAAACCAATCCAAACCAATCCAAACCAATCCAAACCAATCCAATCCAATCCAAATCCAATCCAAACCAATCCAATCCAATCCAAATCCAATCCAAATCCAATCCAAATCCAATCCAAATCCAATCCAAATCCAATCCAAATCCAATCCAAATCCAATCCAAATCCAATCCAAATCCAATCCAAATCCAATCCAAATCCAAATCCAATCTAAATCCAATCCAAATTCAATCCAAATCCAATTCAATCCAAATCCCGACGGTGATTTTGCAAACCGCAAACCATTTTCAGACGGTCCTCGAGACGCGTCTTGTGATTTTTGCAAACCACACACAAACCATTATCCGACGGTCTTCGAGACGCGTTTTGTGATTTTGCAAACCACAAACCATTTTTCGACGGTCTTCGAGACACGCCTTGTAATTTTGCAAACTAAAATATCACTCTTAAAAAACTCTAAAATAAAATATCACTCTTCACTATTTAACCAATTGAATTCAACTCACCTCATGAGATCAGCGACAGGATCAAAAAAGTAGACTGACAGGGTCGCCAAAATGTGTGGCCCTAAATGGCCGGTACGAAAATATGACAGCGACTCTCCGTGGATGCGTGTGCACGCTGCGGAGATCTGACCAGAAGAGGCAGAGTCATGGCTTGCTGGTCGCTGATTGACACGCTGAGGTGTGAATCTATAAACATACGTTGAAGGCTTTCAACTAGTTTGGTTCAACGACATTATAGGCCTAATAATTTATTCGCTCCACCACTCCACCCATTTTTGGCCCTTCATACAGGAGTTTGATGAAATGCATTCAATAATATAAACAAAGATCAAATCGTTTGTCAGATATGACCAGTGCTATCGGCAGGTGCCTTGCTACAATAGATGGTAGTATCATCATCATCATCTCAGTGCAGCAGGGACTATGTCCAAGAGCTTGACGATCCCTCCCCAGGCCATCTGCGAGTTGTGGGGCTTGCCTAGCAAATGGTGGGGTTTGACAGTGGGCCCTGTTAAATTCCTTAAAAAGCTGCATGTATCCGCAAGTAGGCCCCACCAAAGCTACCGTGTTCCGCTCAAAGCGCATAAGCCCAAGTCTTGGTGTTAGGTGGGATGCTAAACAGCCCTGACACGACGGCCCTCCGACGAGACAGGAGGTTTGCACAGGCCCAATAAGCCGCCTGGAAAACCAATAATTACGAACAATAAAAGAGATAATGCGACTCGATATAATCGGCAAAGACCTAGACGTGTCGTGTGTCCCATCTACAAAAAGGGCGATAAGCTGGATTGTGGCAACTACCGCGCAATCACATTGCTGAACGCCGCCTACAAGGTACTCTCCCAAATTTTATGTCGTCGACTAGCACCAATTGCAAGGGAGTTCGTGGGGCAGTACCAGGCGGGTTTTATGGGCGACCGCTCCACCACGGACCAGGTGTTCGCCATTCGCCAAGTACTGCAGAAATGCCGCGAATACAACGTTCCCACACATCATCTATTCACTGACTTCAAAGCCGCATATGATACAATCGATCGGGACCAGCTGTGGCCGGATAAACTGACACGGTTGATCAAAGCGACGATGGATCGGGTGATGTGCGTAGTCCGAGTTTCAGGGGCATTCTCGAGTCCCTTAGAAACCCGCAGAGGGTTACGGCAAGGTATTTTGTGTCTGCTATTCAACGTCGTTTTGGAAGGGGTAATACGAAGAGCAGGGATTAACACGAGTGGTACAATTTTCAATAAGTCCGTCCAGCTATTTGGCTTCGCCGACGACATAGATATTATGGCACGTAACTTTGAGAGGATGGAGGAAGCCTACATCAGACTGAAAAGCGAAGCTAAAAGGATTGGACTAGTCATCAACACGTCAAAGACGAAGTACATGATAGGAAGAGGCTCAAGAGAGGTCAATGTAAGCCACCCACCACGAGTTTCTATCGGTGGTGAAGAAATCGAGGTGGTTGAAGAATTCGTGTACTTGGGCTTACTGGTGACCGCCGATAACGATAACAGCAGAGAAATTCGGATACACATCATGGCAAGAAATCGTACGTACTTTGGGCTCCGCAAAGCGCTTCGATCGAATAGAGTTCGCTGCCGTACCAAACTGACTATCTACAAAACGCGTATTAGACCGGTACTTCTCTACGGACACGAGACCTGTATGATGCTCGTGGAGGACCAAAGCGCACTTGGAGTTTTCGAAAGGAAAGTGCTGCGTACCATCTACGGTGGGGTGCAGATGGCGGACGGTACGTGAAGGAGGCGAATGAACCACGAGTTGCATGAGCTGCTGGGAGAACCATCCATCGTTCACAACGTGAAAATCGGACGACTGCGGTGAGCCGGGCATGTAGCTAGAATGTCGGACAGTAACCCGATGGAAATGGTTCTCGACAACGATTCCAGGAATGTTAACATTCAACTCCAATGATTAACAATGGTGAATAGGGTTTCTTACCCCATTCCCGGCCTAACATGCGTACGACTGCATTATTTAATTGATATTTATGACAGGAAGCAACTTTTTCTGAAATTTGTAGGCTGTATAATACTGCATTGGGGTTCACTTCTGCTTAAAAAATAGCTATTCGTTCTAAATATCGTTCAAAGAAGCTTTTATTTGATTTAAATTAACGAGGTGCAGCACTCATTTCAGTCATAGCGATTCCCAATCCGGCATACAAAAAAACCAGTTCCCGGCCTAAGCAAAATTTCACTCAATCTCTCAACATTTTACTCTCATTCTCTCTCGGGACGGTAGAAAATGCGATGTAAACAAAAATATGCACGTTCCACGACAACAAGATGCCAGATGGTATTATTCATAATCATTTTTATTTGGTTGAGAAGATATATAAACTCATCCAAATTTCTTCCAAATACGTTAAAACAATATTTATTTCACCTTTTAAAATCGAGAGAACTATAAATAACATGATAACGTCAACATATTAGACAATTTTCCTATTAACGGTGAAGGATCATTTTTATAATCCTGGCCTTTTGGCAGCACGGTGCGGCTAGAAGTTCTTGGGCCGAGGTGAATTTTTGTTCGGTTTGTGAATACATTTTAAAATGTATTTTAGTATGTTTAAATTAGTTCTAGTGAAACGAACAAATAAGAACAATTGAAGTGCGGGTGTTTAGAATTATGGTGTGGTGATTAACAGCTTCATACAATGGTTGTATCGAGCACTGTGACGATTTTCAGGTAGGTGTTTATTCGATAATACCGTTTTGTAAAAGTGGAAAGAATCACTCCGGCTCAGTGGTGTGGCATCGGAGAGTGAAATTTTGAATTCTACATTTTTATTTTCTACAATTGAATCAATTAGGAGTAAAACAAGTGATAGAAAAATATTGAGTGTTGTGAAAAATAAATGGGAGACTTTTTAAAAATTATCAACCATAAACCTACGATTTCCAAACAGTTTAAATCATTAGTTTTCTGTGCAGTGAGCCGGGAACCGGGTCCATAGGCCCAAGTAGTGATTTACCCTATACGGTAGCGTGATGGGAATTTCTTCAAAACAATAAACATGAATCATTACTTTCGATTTTTGTATTTGCAACTATTAGCAATCAATCTGCCTTACCACAAACAGTTTCTTCAATAGAAGGAAGTATAATATGTACACAAAGATTTTCTATTTGTAAGTTCTCTTTTCAAGGCAATATTTTCCTAACCGAAAGCTGTCGGAATGGCTATGGGGTTCAATGGTTTTCTATTGTGCTTTGGTTGGAATAATTATGAGTATAAAACATCAGATTTTTCTGTCTTTTTTTATAGCACATCGAAACATTCGTATGTCCTTAAGATCATATTATATTTTCGATAAATTATGGATCACCGAGTTCTAATCTAAGGTCAAATTTGCTTCAGTACGTTGAGTTTGTAAATAGGGGAAAATGGTATGTGATAGATTTTAGCATAAATTCAAAAGGATCGAAAATACATTAATTTCTTTCTGACCTCATTTTTAGCAACTTGAAAACAAAAGTTTGAAAAGCACTCATGGTTAGAAACGATTATCATTCACTCAATGTATTGAAAGGAATTTGACCTTGGATTTGAAACCAGCCAACCAAAACCTATCAACGACACAATACTTAATCTGCTAAACGATCTAGAGCTTCGCTTTTGTTCCGCTGTCTCATTATTGGCTATATGCTTCTTTTTCTTCATGCAGGAAAATATGGGAGCCGAGAAAAGAAAATTATCTTAATATCACGCTTACATTGATAATGAGCTTTGGTATGTTCTATCATTATTAAAATCAGCACATGGTCAGCAAGCTACGTGGCGATGTGGTGATCTTCGGAACAGTGCATAAGTGGCCTACGAGTTTGAAGTTATGCTAACCTGGCTGAGAGGCTTAACCACTAGGACACTTGAGAACGGTTCAACAACAATACTATTTTACAAAAATAGATTTCATAGGCGGAGCTTAAGTTGTAAACAATACCTATAAATAGTTAATGATATCGGAGGGATTCCTTCCGAACTGGTAACCGTGCATGGGGGGATGGGGGTTGATTTGCAGTCTTGTTTTTCTTCGCGAAACATTCTACCACGTTGCATTGGAAAATGTTTTACCTAGCGGTCGGCAGCGAGAATCCGGTGGGCGTTTGGAACTGGAAGGGCGAAAACTGGACGAGTTGGAATGGCTGGGGTTGGGATTCGAGCTGCAACGTGGTTCCCGGATTGGATGGTGCGGTGAGGGTAAACGCTTGTGGCATAGCTTGTTGTGACATGTCGTATGTGAGTTGTCCGTTGGCTGCTGGTGGGGTCACAATCACCTCTTGTTGGGTTGTACCCGACCCATAGTGATCGGTGTGGTGGTAGTGACTCTCCTGGCTAGCTGCTTGCGATTGGTAGTCGTTTTGTTGGGGGAATGTCGATGGTCCATATTTGGGTTGTTGGCTGTATTGAAGAAGTTGCTGATTGAAGTAATTGCTGTTTTCTTGACTGTTGTATTGTTGTTGGTCTTGGCTGCCGTACTGTTGTTGGTGTTGGTCTTGGCTATTGTACTGTTGCTGATGTTGTTCATGGCTGTTGTACTGTTGCTGATGTTGGTCATGGCTGTTGTACTGTTGCTGATGTTGGTATTGTTGCTGCTGTTGTTGTTGTTGGTGTTGTTGCTGTTGTTGTTGCTGCTGCTGAGAGTTGCTATGCGCAGGCGATGGAGGATGAGTAAATATCGTGGTATGCGAATAGTGAGCACCGTTCTGATATAGCTGAGAGTTTTCCGAGCTTCCGCTATTAGCATAAGAGCTGGACAGTCCAGAGTGATTTTCATGATTATCTTCAGTCACTGGCGCTGAGTGTTGCTGGTTTTGCTGCTGCTGTTGATATTCCTCAGTTTTCTTATGTTTCTTAGACTTTTTCTTATATGTAGTCTTAGTAGTTCTTCTATACCCTTCCTCACCATTAGAATATTCGTCGCCGTAGTGTTTCACTTCATGATGCTGGGATTCGAATGGATGTAGTTTGGTTGACGCATATCCGATATCTTTGTCAAATGGAAACTGGGACTGGGATTTGACCGGAACTGGATATGGAACCTTCTTCTCGACCGGTACATAAACCTTAAAAGGAACAGGCACCTTCTTCTCGACTTCCACCTTTACCGGGACAGGTACCTTTCGTTCGACTTCAACAGGTACTTTCACTTCCACTGGATAGGGAACCTTCTTTTCGACAGGGTAGGGAACTGGTTTGGGTACTTCGTACGGTACCTTGACTTCGTATGGTACTGGAACCTGTTTGTACACTGGATATGGTTTGGGGACATGCACAACCTTTTCAACGATCTTCTCGACCGGGTAGGGTTTGTCGACGTGAACAATCTTTTCCACAGGATACGGAACCTTCACTTCAACTGGATAAGGCTTAGCGATATGAACAGGCTTTTCAACGATTTTTTCTACTGGGTACGGTTTGGGCACGTGGATTACTTTTTCAACAATCTTCTCAACCGGATAGGGCTTCGGCACGTGGACGATCTTTTCAACCGGAACGTGCACAACCTTTTCTACGATCTTTTCCACTGGGTACGGCTTGGGGACGTGAACGATTTTTTCGACCGGAACCTGAACCACCTTTTCAACAGGGTAGGGTTCCTTTTTGACCACCGTCTTCACATGGTTGTGATGATGATGGTGGTGGTGGTGCTTGATCTTGATCTTCTCCTTCACAATGTTGTGCTCAGGGACTTCGTAGTGTTGGCTCTCACCAACGGCAGTGTCTGGCGCGTCGGATGTAGCCGATGCGGCCAAATCTTCGACCTTGTCCGACCGTGTCGTCAACTCGGGAGTTTTACGTGTTTGCGTCTCTGCTCCGTCGCTA
Source organism: Armigeres subalbatus (assembly GCF_024139115.2). Lineage (NCBI taxonomy): Eukaryota > Metazoa > Arthropoda > Insecta > Diptera > Culicidae > Armigeres > Armigeres subalbatus. The sequence goes on along the minus strand of NW_026943347.1, from coordinate 280,012 downwards.
TCGACATGCTTTTTACTGGACTTTTTGCTCTTTCCTGGCCCTTTGCCGAGAAAAATGTGGATCTTCTTTCCGGTATGACGCTTTTCCACTTTCCACTGCCGATCTTCGGCTGGAGTCTGTTCGAGTTGGCCGTCAGCACCAGTATGACCTGCCGGTTTCGACCCTAGTGCAAGTGTCGCCGTGCAAACCACGGCCAGGGAGGCGGCTAGTATCTAGGAAGAGAGTAAGCAAGTAATAGTTAAATAGTTACACGGAGTGTAGCGTTTTTCATTGTCCCCCACTTATGAGCAAGCAAACTCGTTTACAGAAAAAAATGCGCTTTTTGTGCAGAACCGTGGGTGAAATCATCGGTCAAAAACCATTTCGCAAATGATTAGCTTTTTATTGTTCTATTAGAAGAACGTTAATAAACTGCTCCGAACAAAAAACTATACAAAAATGCAAATAAAATACTTGAATCGTGCACGATGCATTGATGAATGAATCCAGGATGTTAACTCTTGCGGTTGTTTGAATCGTTGTGAATATTGGGAATCAGTTTTTTTTGGGATTCGTGGCCGTGCGGTTAGCAGGTCAGTCAACTAAGCGCATTCGCGTGCCGTGAAGTGTAGGTTTGATTCCGCCCTTATAAGTAAAACAGTTTTAGTAAAGTGGGAAATTCTCCATTGGCCTACTGGATGTTGTGGGGATGTCTTGTCCGTTGTCTAATGCTAGGTGTTAAGGCTCAAATTACCGTCATTCAGTCATTGACGAGAAAGACAGCCACGTGCTCGTACCAGCCCTAGTAATAAAACCACACACCGAGGAGAAAAAGCAGTCTCCAGCTGGATGGGGGAAGTATTTTCGTTTCAAAAATACATCATCAAATAGCGATGACATAATTATATCCGGTGGATGCTTCATTTGGTTGTATTTCGCTTTAGTTTTCAAAAAAACTGCCTTTTGCAACATTTTTTTCCCAAGAAGGGAAATTGACGATTTACTCTCACGCTCTCTTATATATAATCGTTCGATTGTATTAGATTGATTTCCAATGCTTAACTTGATGCGACATGATTTTTCGCCATGAAAAACTCACGCGTAACGCTTACCAGCAAAATTACGAGTGAGATGGCTCGCGATTTTACCAACACTGAATGGAAATTCTCAAAATGTCACGAAATGTGACATAATGTCATTTAATATGATTTTTGCCTCTCATGACGCAGACTTTTAACATAACAACAGACTTTTATTATAACAATAGCTTCACTTGTCATAAGACCACACACTATAAAATCTTTCAATTTAATTCCGCTACTTGCCCTGCAACTCAAATGTATCATTTAAGTGTTACAGGTTCATCGTAATTCGCTTTTGATGATGATTCTTACTGCCAGTACTTTCATATCAGTCCCATATTGGTTTTTCGCATACTGAGATAATAGCCGATGAAGTCTCAAACCGCATTTTTCATGCAAAACTTCAAAAAAATCTAATAAATTCAAACATTCTGCGATCTGGTTGAAATTTTGCAGAGTCATTCCTCATTCAGTGAGTTAATGCAAAACGATTCAAATCAATGGAAAAATAATTAAATTTAGAGCAATCCACTTATGTAAATTCTTAATGGGACTAGTATGCGGGTATATTCAATATGGTTGGTTTGGTATTTTTTCACATTTCTCCCGAACAAAGTCTCATTTTGTATCATGTTATGTGGAAGTATGATAAAATTAAATGCTATTCACGGTGTTAACTCAAAAGTGACGAAAACCGAAATGGGACTGATATGCGAGTAGCGGCAGCTTAACAAGCTTAGTAACTTTTTTTTCAATAGTTTGAAAGAGAGAGTGCACTTTGCTTTTCGACTCGAATCAGTTATAACTTATTGTACCGTTTTGCAAATTTTTTAAATATCCTTCAAAGGTGTCTATAGTTTCATCTTCCATGTACAATACACGTGTTATGGTTTTCAAATATTTGTCGCAATTGAGCAATTGAGGGCATCACCATATGTCTTTTAGTCTAATAGAAATTAAACATCCATCTTTTCACATCACCACCACCACGTGATTCATTTTGAAATGCATTTCAAAACTTTTGAACCTAATTCCGTTGATTTGTACTGTCCTTGTTGCTTTCTATTCACATTAAGCTCTAGCACTTTATATCCTTAATGTCCATCATTGAAATGTGTATAATTTTGCACTGTTGATATTTTGAGCTTCACGTTGTTCGTTTTCAGCAGATATGGCGGTTCTATTGTCCTTTGTATGTTGTCCAAAACATTTTTTTAATAAAACACAGATTTATAATCCCATGCATAGTATCACTTTATTGTTTGAAAGAGTCCACATAGTTTCTTCTAGTTTCCACCAAATGTTCATCCAATTCTTTTCTCCATTTGCAACACGCCCAGAACGCCTTCCGGTCACACCCAAGATTTGCACCCAGCATTCTATCACCGCCCAGCAAAAGCACCAAACAGCAGTCTCAGCTTACCGTAAACTTCATTGCGATACACGTATAGATGGTTTGAGAGAAGAAAGTTCACTGGTTGCGGTTTTCCTGGGCCCATATCTATTTATATATTAATTAAACAGTCCAACCATGGCGGGCGGAAATTTTGTCCATTGTGCCTCCTGGGGTCCCACCAGCTCGGTGGGGTGGCTTTTCGCAACAAGGAATCAAGTCACTGTCTTCAGAAGTAGTCGTGTGCTGGCCTTCTGTCTGTGCTGGTATTCGTGACAGGCACTTACAAAAACCATGGAAAATCGACTGGTAAAAGGTTTTAATTTTAGCACTAATTAAGCCTTGACGCCTTACGGGTGTACTTTCGCTTTTCTTCTGGCTTAACTACCGATAGGTTTATTTTCCGGCTGCACCACGCGAGGAAACGAAATGGAAATAGCGAAATAACGATGCGAATAGCAAGTCAGCTGAGCCATGGCGCGCCGATGCAACGGGCTAAAGAGCCTGTCGCGTGACGACTTTGTTTTCGACCAATACCTGGCATATGGGTAAACAAACAAATGAACCAAACTGTGTAGTTGGAAAAAAGTGGTGCATTTACTATTATGACGATCAAGATGATGATGATGATGCACCAATGTATGTTGTTGCTGCGCTTCATATTTCTGTTCATTTGAGCTGTGCACATGATGGTGGTTCGCGCGTGGCTTTAAAGACCCTAAGGTACCTCTTGAACAGATTGCTGCTGTTTGCGGAAAGTTTGTATAAAATAGTAGTTTATCTTTTCCGACTATTATCTTGGGCAAATTAACTTGTGGTAAATGGATAAAGGTAAGAAAAAATATCATTGAACTACTTATAACGACTAAAAAAACAAAAATCGAGACAACGAAGAGTATTCAATTTTCAAAACGTACCAAATGTATGGTTGAACACCTTTCATGATACTCAAATCTAAAGCAGGTTACTGGAATAATTTTCCAAAATTCGGAATACTTAAGAAAACCAAAGATGGCACGGTTTTAATCCGGAAAATCTATACTATAGGATCTGTTACAAATCGTAATACAGGGTATTACTTTTTCATGTCTAAGAAAAACCCTGATTAGTCCTAGATTAGTCCAAAAGATAACTTTTGAGCCCAATATGCGATCTGGCCAATTTTTAATAGGAAACAATGGGATAGAATTCCTCGTCGAGTTGCGAGCAAATCGGTTGAGGATAAGTGTTTAAAAAAGAGTGAGTTTTATTGCGCACACACATACACACTAGAGTGATTCAATTTTTGACTTTTTTGCCCCCCGTTGCTTATACGATTGCATTTGCTATTTTAATAATCCTCCTAAATTTTCAACAAATTTCAATGTAATTTGATTGTGCACACGTCATTTAAAGTTTGTATGGAAATGGTGTACGATGAATAAAGTACCACGATTGGAAGCTTGGAATATGGAACTGCAAGTCGCAAGGCTTCGAAGGTTGCGACAGGATAATCTACGATGAATCACATACCCCGCAACTTGGACGTGACGCTACAGGAAATTTGCTGGACAGGGTAGAAAGTGTGGAAATGCGGACATCGAGCGGCTACCTTCGACCAAAGCTGTGGCACCACCAACGAGCTGGGAACCGGCTTTATAATGCTGGGCAAGATGTACTAACGTGATTGGTTGGAGCCAATCAACGCAAGGATGTGTAAGCTGAGGATAAAGGGTCGTTTCTTCAACTATAGTATCATCAACGTGCACTGCCCACACGAAGGGAGACCCGACGACGAAAAAGAAGCGTTCTATGCACAGCTGGAGCAAACATACGATGTATGCCCACTGCGGGACGTCAAAATCGTCATCAGTGACATGTATGCTCAGGTAGGAGGGGAGGAAATGTATAGACCGGTCATTGGAACGGATAGTCTGCATACCGCATCGAACGACAACGACCGACGATGCATAAACTTTGCAGCCTCGGAATGGTAGTCCGAAGCACTTTCTTCCCCCGCAAAAATATCCACAAGGCCACATGGAAATCACCTGATCAAGGAACGGAAAACTAAATCGACCAAGTTTCTAATCGACGGTAAATTCTACTCCAACATCACGAGCGTACGCACTTACCGCAGTGCGACCACTACCTCGTTGCAGTATGTCTACGCTCAAAACTCTCGACGGTGTACAACATGCATCGGAGTCGTCCGCCGCGGCTAAACATTGGGAGGCTGCAATACGATAGACTAGTCCAAGACTACACGCAACAGCTGGAAGTGACACTCCCAACGGAAGAGCAGCTAGGCGCAGTGTCTCTTAAAGATGGAGAGATATTCGATCCGCCATTGGAAGCACCGCAACCGCTGCCCTAGGTACGATGCCCCAGGAGCTTGATCTTGAGCTTGAGCTTGATTGACTGCTCGTAGTTGCTACTCCATTATGACCAGATCAGCTGTTCTTGCACAGGGAACCAACAGATGTTTGCTTGGGACTAGCACACATCTTCAATGTACAAGTACTGGTGATCTCATTTGTTAGGTCATACTGGCGCCTGCCACGTCAGAATGCAAGTCAATGTAGGGAAGGGGAGGAAATGATGATGCAATCACTCGCCCACTGCAAGCCGAATATACCTCTGCACTTGCCACGAGTTCATGCGGAATTTGTTGGATTTTTTGGGTTTGGTTGGAGAGGCAGAGGTCCGTCTTGGTTAACGAGCTGCCAATGTGATAGATAGGAGAAGGTAACTGATGGAATTTCTAATTGGATAAAGGAAACGAGCTCTACAGTTCATTTCCAATTCTAGCAGATTACTGTTAGAATACTCAAGTTGAAGGTATAGGAATAGTAATGGAAACGGTATGGAAGTCCATTTCCAGTTCTAGCGATTGCTAGAACATGAGAAATAAAGAGAAAGATACAAAGTAGGAGAATGGAACGGACCTGGGATTGATCCCACGACCTCCTGCGTATGAGGCAGAAGCAGTAGTCATATGACTACCAAGCCCGCTTAATGCACTAGGTACGATGCCCCGGATCAGATAAACGACTGGTATGACGGCGAATATGAGCAGTTAGTTGAGGAGAAGAATGCATTATGGGCGAGATTGCTGCAACACCGCATGAGGACGAACGAGGCACGATACAAACGGGCGTGGAACAGACAAAACTAGATTTTTCGGAGGAAAAAGCGCCAGCAGGAAGATCGAGACCGTGAAGAGACGGAGCAACTGTACCGCGCTAATAACGCACGAAAGTTCTATGAGAAGTTAAACCGTTCAGGTATGGGCCACGTGCCACAGCCCGATATGTGTAAGAAGATAAACAAGAACTTTCTTACAAAAGAGCGTGAGGTGATCCAGAGGTGGTGGCAGCACTACGAAGAGTACATGAATGGCGATGTGGCAGACAACGGTAGCGGTATGGAAATGAACCAAGAAGTACACGCGCAGGACATGCGACTTCTGGCTCCAAATCTCCAAGAAATCCAGGAGGAGATCGGCCGGCTGAAAAACAACAAAGCACCTGGAATTGACCAACCACCAGGAGAGCTGTTTGAACACGGTAGTGGTGAGGCATTGACATGAGTGCTGCACTGAGTAATTACTAAGGTTTGGGAGGATGAGGTTCTGCCGCATGACTGGATGGAAGGTGTCGTGTGCCATATCTACAAAAAGGGCAATAAGCTGGATTGTAGCAACTACCGCGCAGTCATTGCTGAATGCCGCCTACAAGGTACTCTCCCAAATTTTATTCCGCCAACTAGCACCTAATGCAAGAGAGTTCGTAGGGCACTACCAGGCGGGATTTATGGGTGAACACTCTACCACAGATTAGGTGTTCCCCGTACGTCAGGTATTACAGAAATGCCGCGAAATCAACGTGCCCACACTTCATCTATTTATCGACTTCGCTTTATCTTATCTTCGCTTATCGATTTATCTAACCGCATATGATACAATCGATCGAGCTATGGAAGCTAATGCACGAAAACGGATTTCCGGATAAACTGATACGGTTGATCAAGGCGACGATGCATCGGATGATGTGCGTAGTTCGAGTTTCAGGGGCGTTCTCGAGTCCTTTCAAAAGGCGCAGGGGGTTACGGCAAGGTGATGGTCTTTCGTGTCTGCTATTCAACATCGCTTTGAAGGGAGTAATACGAAGGGCAGGGATTGACACAGCAGCAGGGACTATGTCCAAGGGCTTGACGATCCCTCCCCAGGCCATCTGCGAGTTGTGGCGCCTGCCTAGGATGTGGTGGGGTTTGACAGTGGGCCCTGTTAAACCTCTATAAAAAGCTGCATGTATCCGCAAGTAGGCTCCGCCAAAGCGACCGTGTGCCGCTCAAAGCGCACAAGCCCAAGTCCTGGTGTTAGGTGGGACGCTAAACAGCCCCGACACGACGGCCCTCCGACGAGACAGGAGGTTTGCGCAGGCCCAATAAGCCGCCTTTAAAAACAACTATTACGAACGACATAGAAGATAATACGACTCGATACAATCGGCAACGACTTAGGCGACGAATAAAGGATCACGATTGTAAGCTTGGAACATGGAACTGCAAGTCGCTAGGCTTTGCAGGTTGCGACAGGATAATCTACGATGAATTACATCCCCGCAACTTCGATGTCGTAGCGCTGCAGGAAATCTGCTTGACAGGACAGAAAGTGTGGAAAAGCGGGCATCGAGCGGCTACCTTCTACCAAAGCTGTGGCACCACCAACGAGCTGGGAACCGGCTTCATAGTGCTGGGAAAGATGCGCCAACGCGTGATTGGGTGGCAGCCAATCAACGCAAGGATGTGCAAGCTGAGGATAAAAGGCCGTTTCTTCAACTATAGCATCATCAACGTGCACTGCCCACACGAAGGGAGATCCGACGACGAGAAAGAAGCGTTCTATGCGCAGCTGGAGCAGGCATACGATGGATGCCCACTGCGGGACGTCAAAATCGTCATCGGTGACAAGACCGGTCATCGGACCGGATAGTCTGCATACCGTATCGAACGACAACGGCCAACGATGCATAAACTTTGCAGCCTCCCGTGGAATGGTAGTCCGAAGCACTTTCTTCCCCCGCAAGAATATCCACAAGGCCACATGGAAATCACCTAATCAAGTAACGGAAAACCAAATCGACCACGTTCTAATCGACGGTAAATTCTTCTCCGACATCACGAACGTACGCACTTACCGCAGTGCGAATATTGAATCCGACCACTACCTCGTCGCAGTATGTCTGCGCTCAAAACTCTCGACGGTGATCAACACGCGTCGGAGTCGTCCGCCGCGGCTTAACATTGGGCGGCTACAAGACGGTAGACTAGCCCAAGACTACGCGCAGCTGCTGGAAGTGGCACTCCCTACGGAATAGCAGCTAGGCGCAGCATCTCTTGAAAATGGCTGGAGAGATATTCGATCCGCCATTGGAAGCACCGCAACCGCTGCACTAGGCACGGTGGATCCGGATCAGAGAAACGACTGGTATGACGACGAATGTGAGCAGTTAGTTGAGCAGAAGAATGCAGCATGGGCGAGACTGCTGTAACACCGCACGAGGGCGAACGAGGTACGATACAAACGGGCGCGGAACAGATAAAACTCCATTCTAGGAACTTTTTTCAAATAGGCGTAATTGTATTTGACCTTGAAATTTGAAACGACTCATATTCTCTCTATGCAGCAAATTTCGTTCAACTGACGTTACTACCAGATGGATCGCAGTATATTCTTTCTATTAGGTGCATTAGTTGACCAAAATAGTTTGAATTAAGAGCACAATCGCCATTCCAAAAATCAAGGTCAAAATCAATTAGGCCCATTTGAAAAAAGTTCCTAGCATTTTCCGGAGGAAAAAGCGCCAGCAGGAAGATCGAGTGTGGCATGTGCTTCACACATGTCATCGAACCATGCCTGAGTTCAACAGAACTCGCACGTTGTTCCATGCTGGGTCAAATTCTAGACCCTATCAGTTAGCATCCCATCGAGTCGATGGCCATTGCATTGCATAAGCAGCAACCCGTCGATTCGATGGCCGTTTCAATGCATAAGCACTTTCAGTTGGAAAGTGTCATTTTACAGAATGTTACTTAATGACTGTTTCCAGGCAATGCTCGTTCTCAAGCTGCCTGCGGAGTGGCAGAGCCAAATGGGTGGTCTCTTTCTATGCCTATTCTCACTCTCTCTCTCGATCGGTGCATCGATCACTGATTGGTTGTAATTTACATAGGACTTCAGACTCCTCATTAGTTACTAAGGCTAGCTTAAGTCGAAACAATGAATAAAGCTTCAGTCTGGTGAGAACCACCAAAACATCATAGTCTTTATTTTACATGGCAGACCGCGTCAAGTGGCCGGTACCTGTATCTTAAGCACAGTGAAGTTTTAGCCATTACCATACGCGATGTTCGCGAAACAGCTAAAGTGAATTATCTACAATATTTTGTGAGATAGACAAATTTATGTGTGAAATAGCGAAAAATGCACACAGTGAATCCAAGGGAATGAACACTGAAATCGTGCTGCATCAAAATCCGGACGTTTGCAGAAGTGATATAAGTTATCAAAAAAAAATGGATTTAAGCTTTAATCCAGTTATTTATCATCGCAAACCGTAGTGCACGTGATCAAAGAGCAAAGGAAATTTACGAAGCGCATGGAAAACAAGTTGAATAAGAACGATATTGTGACATTTTCGCTGTTCTGAAGAAGAAGAAATGGGAAATCAGAAATCATCCCCAAAGGTGAATCAGGAAGGAAATCATGACCTCACGATTATAAACACACAAGAGGTCCATACAGATTTCCATCTGAGCCATGATATTAAACTCAATATTATCATTGGCCTAATGGCGCTTCAATTAGTACTAGCCTTGTACAGAACGATCGTTAAACGCGAGAGAAAGCGCGCTAATAAAATCGCGGCAAAATCACTCGCGAATTTGAATGAAGTGATTTCGCAATAGTGACCCCTGCGACCCCTGCGAAACCCCAGCGAGAGACCCCGTAACCAATAAGAAAACGCAACGCCTGAGCCCCTGTGACCCCTGTGTACTCCAGCAAGAACGAACCAACCATCGCTCCCGTCTGAACATGGATAAACCCGTCAACGAAAAAAAAGTGAGTTTTTTATAATCTTTTGATGTAAAGTCTACCATTCATTTTAAAGTGCATATTGTGTAATCTAGTGAGTGGAACCTGTAAACCATATATTTATAAATTTGGAACTAAAATTTAATTGGATTTAGTATGCAACGAACGAGTTTTAAATTATTCATTAGTATCACATGGAAATTGAGGGTGACATTGAACGTCATTTAAACAATTTGATCAAAATTAAATCGAATTTCATCAAAAACCCGTACAGAAATTATTTATATAAAACGTTATGTGAGAAACAAAAATATGTTAAAGAATTGTACAAGTTTATTACAGAAATTTTAATAAAAAATGAAAACCACATAAATCCAGTAAAATTTGATTATTTCGTGAAGTGCAGTAGAATAACAGCTCAGGAAATTCTTGATATTATTAAACAAAAACTTCAGACAGCAAAGAAAGCATCAACGTTCAAATCAGTTGTACAAAGCATAATATTTTGTAATCGTTTGGCTCAAATTCCGAAAACAAAAATGGCTAGTGTTATTGAAATTATCAGGATCATTACTTCATTAGTGCCTGTTTACGATGGTAGGGGTGAAAAATTGGAAATGATCGTGTCAGCCTTAGATGCCTGTAAATCGTTGGTTAACGCTGATAATAGAGTAGCAGCCTTAAATACTATTCTATCAAGGCTAGAGGGGAAAGCAAGAGCAGCGGTGGGTAGTAATCCACAAGATGTTGAAGAAATTATCCAAAAATTAAAAGATAAATGCAAAATAACCATAGCTCCTGAAACTGTAGTAGCAAAATTAAATGCTACGAAGCAAAGTGGTGAAGTTTCAAAATTCACCCAAGACATTGAAAAGTTAACTTTAGAGCTGGAACGAGCTTATATCAATGAGCAAGTCCCAGTAGATACAGCTTCGAGAATGGCGGTTAAAGCTGGGGTGAAGGCACTTGCTTGCGGCATAAGAAGCGAGGAAACCAAACTATTGTTAAAAGCGGGACAGTTTACTACCCTGGACTCTGCTATTGAAAAAATTACAGAAAACGAACCATCGTCAACAAGTCAAATTTTCCATGCAAGCACTGGTAATTCAGGGAATAATAGGTATCTGAAATATGGAAACCGTCAATTTAGGAATAACAGCCGAGGAAATTTCAACAGCAACAGTAATTCCAACGTCCACAGTAACTTCAGAGGCCGTGGGAATTACAGAGGCCACGGAAACTTTAGAGGACAGTACGGATCACAACGCAATTATCATCATTCGTTTAGAGATAGAAGCAATTTTAGAGGAGGAAATTTTCGCCACCAGAGTCGTGTTTTCTATGCACAACAGGAAAACATGCAAGCCCCCCAACAGCTGAACGTTGGGGGCACGACGGGCATGGTGGGCACAACGGGAATGAACGTACAACCAGCGCAACAGTCGAACCAACAGGTCCCTTTACAAAGCCAACAAGTAGCACTTGCGAATATTGTGAGACGCTAAAATGCTACAACATTAACACGTCTTGCACAAATTTTATAAATATTCAATTAGCTGCCTCCGATCGAGTGTGCACTCTTCTAGTGGACAGTGGAGCGGATGTGTCAATATTAAAATCAAACGTAATTAATGACAGTGAACTTGTTAACATTAATGAAACGTGCTCAATTACAGGCATTACTCAACAAAAATTAGAAACTATCGGAACAATATCAACAGACATCATCTGTCCTGATAACGTTCTTATTAAACAAAAATTTCAATTAATCGCAGATGAATTTCCATTACCAACCGACGGAATTTTAGGAAGGGATTTCCTAACTAAATTTCGTTGCAACATCAATTATGACTCATGGATACTGACTGCATTTCATGAAAATAACGAAATTGAATTCACTATTCAGGATAACCTGAGTGGACATTTCGTAATACCACCCAGATGCGAAGTCCTGAGAATTATCGATTCTGGACTACTTCAAGGAAACTACTTCATGGACTCAGCAGAAATTCTTCCAGGTGTTTTTTGTGCAAAAGCAATAATAAACACCAGAAACCATCTAATAAAAATTATAAACACAACCCCTGAAATGATTAAAATTAACAAAACTTTTGATAGGATATATGAGCCATTAGAAAATTTTGATGTTTTCACTTTTAGTAAGATAGATTCTCAAAATAGACAGGAACGTCTCCTAACGGAACTGAAACTGGATGGAGTTCCAAATGAAGCAAAATCAAGCTTAACGAGTTTATGCTCAAAGTTTAGTGACATTTTTGCACTCCAAGATGATAACTTAACATGCAATAATTTTTATCAGCAAGAAATATTGCTAAATGATCAAACGCCAGTCTACACAAAAAATTATCGAATCCCCGAGGTCCACCAGAAGGAAATAAACGAGAACGTGGAAAAATTGCTAAACGACAACATTATTCGTCCTTCAGTATCACCTTACAATTCTCCAATACTGCTTGTACCAAAGAAGTCAAATGACGGTACGAAGAAGAATTGGAGACTTGTAGTTGATTTTAGACGATTGAACAAAAATATCATTGCCGACAAATTCCCACTCCCCAGAATCGATGACATTCTCGATCAACTGGGAAGGGCTAAATACTTCACTACGTTAGATTTAATGTCTGGATTTCACCAGATAGAATTGAATGATTCTTCCAAAAAGTATACAGCCTTCTCCACTTCTAACGGTCATTATGAATTTAATAGACTACCATTTGGACTCAACATTTCGCCAAATAGCTTCCAACGAATGATGACCATAACTTTGAGTGGTCTTCCCCCTGAATGTGCTTTTCTATACATCGACGATATTATTATCGTTGGGTGTTCAATTAAACATCACCTAGTTAACCTTGAAAAAGTTTTCCTAAAACTTCGAGAATACAACCTAAAGTTGAATCCATCGAAGTGTATGTTTTTCCGAAGTGATGTGACTTACTTTGGCCATCACATATCTAGTGAGGGAATACAACCCGATAAATCAAAATTTTCAGCAATTCTTAACTATCCCGAACCGAAAAATGCGGATGATGTCAGACGATTCACTGCTTTCTGTAATTACTACAGAAGGTTCATTCCTTATTTTTCCGAGATTACTACTCCCTTAAACAAACTTTTGAGAAAAGGTATAAAATTTGAATGGAACGATACCTGTAAAAAGGCATTTGATAAATTAAAACAGAAACTTCTATCACCTACAATTTTGAAATTCCCAAATTATAATAAACAATTTATTCTTAGCACGGATGCATCCAAGATTGCATGCGGTGCTGTATTAGCTCAACCTCACGGTGACATTGAGTTACCAATATCTTACGCGAGCAAAACATTCACTAAAGGCGAGAGCAACAAGTCCACGATTGAACAAGAGTTGACAGTCATACATTGGGCAATCAACCATTTCAGACCATATTTATATGGTAGACGTTTTACGGTGAAAACAGATCACCGCCCACTCGTTTACCTATTTTCGATGAAAGATCCCAACTCAAAACTGACCAGAATGAGGGTAGATTTAGAGGAGTTTACCTTTGATGTTGAACATATTAGCGGAAAACAGAATGTTGGCGCCGACGCTCTATCTCGTGTTATGATCGACTCTGAGGAACTCAAAAATCTCTCGATATTGCCTATTCAAACTAGATCCATGACAAGGCAACAATTGAATCAACCTAATAATGACACACAAACTAATTTATCTGCTGACGAGATTGATCACCTCAAGGCTTATAAATCGGTTAACAACCTTGACGCATTTAACATGCCGAAAGTAATATTTGAAATCAATGATAATACTCTGAATTTAAGAATTTTAACGAAAACGCTGAAAAGGATTCTTGCACAAGAGCAATTATTCTACCAAAGTGGAAAAGTTAACTTACAAAAATGTCTGCAGACATTAGATGATATGGCCGACAAACTAAAATTAAAAAAGCTAGCAATGAAGAATGATGATAAAATTTTTAATGTGATTCCTCGTCAATCATTTAAAGATGCATGCAACAAAATACTGAAAAATTTAACAATCATCATCTACCAACCAGCTCAGATTATAACCGATGAGGAAATTATTCAAAAAATAATCTCTGAAAACCATGACACCCCTACGGGAGGTCACATTGGTACAAGCAGATTACTTAACCGGATTAGGTCGAAATATTACTGGCACAACATGAAAAACACTATAGCAGATTTTATCAAACTATGTGTGAAGTGTAGCCGGAACAAACATAAACCAAAAACAAACGAAACTTTCGTTAATACCACGACACCAACCAAGAGCTTTGATCTCGTATCGATTGATACGATTGGACCTTTAACCAAGTCTAAAAACGGAAATAGGTATGCTTTAACAATTCAATGCGACCTATCCAAATATGTAATTGCAACACCAATACCTGATAAACAGGCAAACACGTTAGCAAAAGCTTTGGTAGAAAACTGCATTCTCATATACGGCTGCCCAAAAACGATTAAATCAGATTTGGGTACCGAGTATAAGAATGAAATTTTCGAAAACGTTTGCAAACTGTTAGCAATTCAACATAAATTTTCAACAGCCTACCATCCCGAAACAATAGGAAGTCTTGAAAGAAACCATCGTTGTTTAAACGAATACCTTAGAAGTTTTATCAATGAAAACCAAGATGATTGGGATTCATGGTTAAATTTTTACACATTTTGCTATAACACTACGCCGCACTCAGACCATTTACATACCCCTTTCGAACTAGTTTTCGGCAATCTTGCAAACATTCCGAGCCAATTTTCAAATGTATCAGCAGTAGATCCAGTCTATAACCACGAGTCTTACCTATACGAACTAAAATATAAAATGCAACAGGCATCAAAGAAAGCAAAAACCTTGTTAGAAAAAGCTAAATCAGTAAGAATCGAAAGCCAAAATACAAAATCGAGCCCAATAGTAGTAGGGATAGGAGATCGAGTATGGTTGAAGAAAGAAAAGAGAAGGAAACTGGACCCAGTTTATTCTGGTCCATTTGAAATTGTACAAATAATTCATCCAAATGTAAAAATTAAAAATATTATTAATCAAGATGAAATAATAGTCCATAAAAATCGAATAATTATAAATCAAACTTAAGTTGCATTTATCATACACAAATAACTATAATTTCTTTTCTCAAAATGTGCTATATGAAACTCTGTGAATGATTCTACTATTGAAAATCATCTTTCTCGAAGGGGAAGGATGAGCTAGCATTTAAGAAAATGAAATTTATAATGAAAACTATGATTAAATCAAAACATGTTGTAAGAGGTATCTGAAGTCAAAACAAAAACGATCTTCAATCATTTTTTCCCAAAGAGTGGTGGTGTGGCATGTGCTTCACACATGTCATCGAACCATGCCTGAGTTCAACAGAACTCGCACGTTGTTCCATGCTGGGTCAAATTCTAGACCCTATCAGTTAGCATCCCATCGAGTCGATGGCCGTTGCATTGCATAAGCAGCAACCCGTCGATTCGATGGCCGTTTCAATGCATAAGCACTTTCAGTTGGAAAGTGTCATTTTACAGAATGTTACTTAATGACTGTTTCCAGGCAATGCTCGTTCTCAAGCTGCCTGCGGAGTGGCAGAGCCAAATGGGTGGTCTCTTTCTATGCCTATTCTCACTCTCTCTCGATCGGTGCATCGATCACTGATTGGTTGTAATTTACATAGGACTTCAGACTCCTCATTAGTTACTAAGGCTAGCTTAAGTCGAAACAATGAATAAAGCTTCAGTCTGGTGAGAACCACCAAAACATCATAGTCTTTATTTTACACGAGACCGTGAAGAGACGGAGGAACTGTACCGCGTTAATAACGCACGAAAGTTCTATGAGAAGTTGAACCGTTCACGTAAGGGCCACGTGCTACAGCCCGATATGTGTAAGGACATAAACGGGAACCTTCTTACGAACGAGCGTGAGGTGATCCAAAGGTGGCGGCAGCACTACGAAGAGCACCTGAATGGCGATATGGCAGACAACGGTGGCGGTATGGTAATGAACCTAGGAGCACGCGCGTAGGACATGCGACTTCCGGCTCCGAATCTCCAGGAAATCCAGGAGGAGATCGGCCGGCTGAAAAACAACAAAGCCCCTGGAGTTGATCAACTACCAGGAGAGCTGTTTAAACAAGGTGGTGAAGCACTGGCTAGAGCGCTGCACTGGGTGATTACCAAGGTTTGGGAGGATGAGGTTCTGCCGCAGGAGTGGATGGAAGGTGTCGTGTGTCCCATCTACAAAAAGGGCGATAAGCTGGATTGTAGCAACTACCGCGCAATCACATTGCTGAACGCCGCCTACAAGGTACTCTCCCAAATTTTATGCCGTCGACTAACACCAATTGCAAGAGAGTTCGTGAGGCAGTATCAGGCAGGATTTATGGGTGAACGCTCTACCACAGACCATGTGTTCGCCATACGTCAGGTATTGCAGAAATGCCGCGAATACAACGTTCCCACACATCATCTATTTATCGACTTCAAAGCCGCATATGATACAATCGATCGGGACCAGCTATGGCAGCTAATGCACGAAAACGGTTTTCCGGATAAACTGATATGGTTGATCAAGGCGACGATGGATCGGGTGATGTGCGTAGTTCGAGTTTCAGGGGCATTCTCGAGTCCCTTCGAAACCCGTAGAGGGTTACGGCAAGGTGATGGTCTTTCGTGTCTGCTTTTCAACATCGCTTTGGAGGGAGTAATACGAAGAGCAGGGATTGACACGAGTGGTACGATTTTCACGAAGTCCGTCCAGTTATTTGGTTTCGCCGACGACATTGATATCATGGCACGTAACTTTGAGAGGATGGAGGAAGCCTACATCAGACTGAAAAGCGAAGCTAAACGGATTGGACTAGTCATCAACACGTCGAAGACGAAGTACATGATAGGAAGAGGCTCAAGAGAGATCAATGTGAGCCACCCACCACGAGTTTCTATCGGTGGTGACGAAATCGAGGTGGTTGAAGAATTCGTGTACTTGGGCTCACTGGTGACCGCCGATAACGATACCAGCAGAGAAATTCGGAGACGCATAGTGGCTGGAAATCGTACGTACTTTGGACTCCGCAAGACGCTCCGATCGAATAGAGTTCGCCGCCGTACCAAACTGACTATCTACAAAACGCTCATAAGACCGGTAGTTCTCTACGGGCACGAGACCTGGACGATGCTCGTGGAGGACCAACGCGCACTGGGAGTTTTCGAAAGGAAAGTGTTGCGTACCATCTATGGTGGGGTGCAGATGGCGGACGGTACGTGGAGGAGGCGAATGAACCACGAGTTGCATCAGCTGTTGGGAGAACCATCCATCGTTCACACCGCGAAAATCGGAAGACTGCGGTGGGCCGGGCACGTAGCCAGAATGTCGGACAGTAATCCGGTGAAAATGGTTCTCGACAACGATCCGACGGGAACAAGAAGGCGAGGTGCACAGCGGGCAAGGTGGATCGATCAGGTGGAGGACGACTTGCGGACCCTCCGCAGACTGCGTGGTTGGCGTAGTGCAGCCATGGACCGAGCTGAATGGAGAAGTCTTTTATGTGCAGCACAGGCCACTCCGGCCTTAGTCTGATGATAAATAAATAGGGATTGACACGAGTGGTAAGAATTTCACGGAGTCCGTCCAGTTGTTTAGTTTCACCGACGACATTGATATTATGGCACGTAACTCTGAGACGATGACGTAAGCCTGCATCAGACTGAAAAGTGAAGCTAAACGGATAGTCATCAACACGTCGAAGACGAAGTACATGATAGGAAGAGGCTCAAAAGAGGACAACCTAAGGCATCCCCACGAGTTTGTATTGGTGGTGATGAAATCGAGGTGGTAGAAGAATTCATGTACTTGGGTGACCTCCGATAACGATACCAGCAGAGAAATTCGGAGGTGCATTATGGCAGGAAATCGTACGTTCCTTGGACTCCGTAAAACGCTCGGATCGAATAGAGTTCGCTGCCGTCCCAAACTGACTATCTACAAAACCATTATTAGACCGGTAGTCATCTACGGACACGAGACCTGGACGATGCTCGTGGAGGACTAACGCACACTGGGAGTTTTCGAAAGAAAAGTGCTGCCTACCAACTATGGTGGGGTACAGGTGGCGGACGATACGTGGAGGAGGTGAATGAACTACGAGTTGCATCAGCTGTTGGGGAAACCATCCATCGTTCACACCGTGAAAATCGGAAAACTGCGGTGGGCTGGGCACGTAGCCAGAATGTCGGTAATCCGGTGAAAATGGTTCTCGACAACGATCCGACGGAAACAAGAAGGCGAAGTGCACAGCGGGCAAGGTGAATCGATCAGGTGGAGGACGATTCGCGGACACTCCGCAGACTGCGTGGTTGGCGAGCGACGTGTAGCCATGGACCGAGTTGAATGGAGAAGACTCTTGTGTACTGCACAGGCCACTCCGGCCTTAGTCTGGTAATAAATAAATAAAACCAAACCAGCTGGACATCTCTACTCTTTAGGTACTATGAACAAATCAATTTTTTACAAGGAAACCATTTTTAAAGTGTCATAAAATGAAGTGCTTTAGTCAATTTAATAACAAGATCATTAAGAAATGGGGCACTTTCAAATGCGTGTTTTTTTGCTAACTTTTAGTTTGATCGAAAAACTTTTTAAGAATGGATCAAAAGTTATATTATTTTATTTCATATGAATGGCAGAAACGAATCATGAATCGTTATTTCGAAGAAATTCTCGCAGTTTTCTGTTGATGCTGCTTGTCAGTCGGCGCACACCTTCTTCAGTCATGATTTTGGCTAGTTTATTCCACCAACTCTCCATACGGCCAATGTCAGTGAGGACTGCTCCCTTCATCTTCATTTTCTGGTTAATAATCACCCCAAATGACTCAATTGTATGGTGCTGAGGACAATTTGATGGACTCAGATTTTTTGGGATAAACTGAACTCCACTATTGTAGTACCATTGCATCACTTCCTTGCTACAATGGCAGCTGGCTAAATCAAGCCAAACGTAGGGGGAGTGGGGGTAGCACGCCCATAGGGGTTAAAACGCGCCACCCCTGAATAAGGTTAAATATCCCCATTTTGATTATTTTCAATAGTCTATACGATAAAGCAATGAAAAATATTGCCATTGGATACATATATTTCATGATTTTTCTCTAGTTATACATGAGAAACTCGAAACACGATTTTTGCGTGTTTTGATGCAATTCTAGCTCGGTGGAATTTAGTCTTTCTGTCGCTGTTATACATTGATAAATTAATAATTGAGCCATGAGCCATGCTGCTTACTCGTGTTCTTTATGTTCCACACGAAATCGTCGTCAAAAATGGTTTTAAAACGATTTTATGGGCCTTCAAACTTCTGAGGTCGGTGTGGGGCATTACGCCCATGCTCATTTCGTATGACCGAAACAGCTGAAACATTCGGTTAATTGCCTTAATGTAGGCAATTAAAATGAAAATCAGTACGATAAGCACATGCGCGTTTTAACCCATCCACTGGCGCATCTCACCCCGCATGGTTTCAAAATCATTTTTTTTCGGGTGCTTTTTAAAAATCAAATTTCTGTGCAATAAAATGGACAATTAGATATCTGTTATGGGTAGTCAGTCGCAGATATGCTGTTCTTCAGTATGCGCTGATGAAAACTGGCTGAAATGGTGGTTTTCATTGATAAAAATGGCATTTTCCTTAACGTGGGCGTCCTACCCCCAGTTCCCCTAAATGGGTCATCATGGGACTGAATGAAGGGTAAAATTCGGCTTTTGACGCAGATGGATTTTGCAGGACTGTGCAAAATTATTTTTCGTTTCTCTTCCTGCATGGTGAATATTTTGAATATATTTGACGGGGGCATCTCCCCTTAAAGATTTGATATTAACTGTGGCTGAAATGCCATGGTGATGTAATTTTTGATGTGCAGTATTTAAGCTTTTAAAACAGAAATCGGCAAAACTAATCTGCATGACCCACGAGTATCTCAAACTTAGTCTATTCAAAGTTGAATCAATGATTTATTTCAAAATTTGATTTTTTGAGAATTTCTCAAGAAATTGGATCATGGTGGGGCAAAACAGACACGTTCAGAAAAGTAATATTGCCCAAAATATCATTTCTTTTATTTTTCAACCATGTATTGATCCACTTATTCAGACCTATTCAGACTAAGCAATGGCTATCAAACGAATGCATAGCTTCAGTTTATCGAGCTATTTCTTTGCTCTATATACACCGAGCGCACATTCATGATGATAAGCTAACTAACTGAATGGTAAACCAAGAAAGCCCTTTCATTGATGTATGTATAACAATCTGGAAATTATATCGAAACAAGTGCTTACCTAGATGTTATCTTACAAGCATATGCAACATGCGGGGTATGTTTTCTCACGTTAACTTTATTACATAATTTGCACGAACATAATTAGCAGGAAGTAGGTATGCTTAGTGTAGAGGGCCCGGTGGAAACTGCTCCTACATTGTGTAAGCTTTGATTGCTAGACCTTTATCTCTTGTAATTGTGATATCTTTCCTTGAATGGAAATAGCCACGTCAATTTATATATTAAATAAAATTAAATAAAAATTAACGTCAAACAAATCACTAACTTCCAATTCCATTCAAAGTAATAACTTCTTTCGCAAATTATCATTATTGAAACAAAAACACAAGGAACTGAAACCTCTAACGCCGACGTAATAGCCTCGCTGGTGAGCCTTGCCGTCAGTCAGTGGGTGGTTTCGGTCTCCCGTATGCCAGCAGCACTAGGTTACAGCGCGGCGAAATGCTATCCGAAACATGACGGAAATTTGAAAACCTTGTTCAAAGTTAGGTACCACCTTCACCTCCAACGTTGAAGTGGCGCTGTGATGTGCCAGTCGGGCGGCCGCGGCGACGGCGGCGGCGGCACCTTGTTCAGCAACATAATCCAAGGAAATCGAGGACAATGAGGTATGTGTGCGCTCGTAAATTCAAGTAGTTCACGACGGTAACTAGTTGAACGAACTTATCCAAATTGTTGACTGAACTATTTGTTATGGGCAGACCAACCACCAATGAATTATTATGATGGAGGTGCCAACGCTGGATATAGTTTGAGCATATCATGCATTATGCAGGTTTGCCGTTTTTCCATATGGATACTAACAATGGATGGATCGAATGGTACAATGGATAATAGCGATTGAAGAAGCTTCATGTTATTGAAAAGAAATTGTAAACATATGTAGGTATCAGAATTCATTTTATGGTTGAGATAGTTTTTAAAATCGTAAAATAAGTTGAAAGTAATCCAATTTTAAGAAGAAATGGTAAGAACCAGGGAATCAATATTCGAGCAACGCCTAACAATATACTCTTTGTCATCAACAAAGTTTGTTACTGACACAAACCTCACAAAAAACTTTTATCAGAACTCGAACGCAATATGACAAGAATCGTTTGCCTTGTATGCTCTGATATTTCCGAGAATACGATGCTATTTTTGAAATCAGAGTTATATTCTCGAATATTTCCATAAAAGCCGAAACTACGATAGCACAAAACTGAAATTTGCTGTAGAAATAATGAAAAATAACGGGAGTTAGCAACAAAATTTTTCGGATCTTTGTCATTATTATCTCCGACAAAAACAAAGCTTTGTCGTTGGTCCTCTTTTGTCGCTTGTTTCGCATGCGCAATGCGCATCTCAGAAAAATTGATTCCCTGGTAAGAACAATACATCAAAGAGTTCTCGGCCAGCCTAGGGCTGAAAGTCTCGCTAATATAGACAAAAATAAAGTTCTCGGTTTATGAGTCTCAACTATTATTGAAATTTGTAATACTTCAGATTCTGTACCACCAATGAAAATCATCTCAATTCTGCAAATGGTGGCGTTGGGCTTTGAAGGCGACATCGATCTCATTGGAATCGATCGTAGGATAGTAGAATAAAACTGGCGTAAAAAGCCAAAACAATTTTTCTGGTACTTGTACACAATTGAATTGTATTTAACGAGGAATCCTAGCATATTGTTTCTATTGGAAATTGGCCGGATCGAATCATGGGCTTAGAAGTTATGGACACAATACATTTTTTTAGAACAAAAAAAAAACTAGCTCACTTTTTGAACACTTATCTTTAACCTATTTTCTCGCAACAGGTTTCATTCAACCATTCGCAGTCCTGTCCCATTGTTTCCTATTTAAAATTGGTGATGGTTTAAATACATTTTCATCTAAAAGGTGACGAAAGTAATAATGATGCTTATAGCTTGTTTAGATTACAAAATTTATATCTTGATATAATGTTAAACGACAACTTTGACAACACAACACAATTAGCATCGCTAAAATATCAACTACAGTAGCCGTTAGATAACTGCAACACGTTTACTTTTCAGATAACGAATTCCGTTCGATAACTGTAACGCTTTCTAGACGTCAAACGGTTGTCAATCGACGTCAGATGCAATAAAAGTGCATTTAAATGTGCATCACAATGCAGCTGTCATTAAGTTTTACATCAGTTTGAAGTTTAGTGGTCCGATAACTGTAAAACTGTTGCAACTATCGAATTGCGGTAAAAGCATTGCAGTTAAATGACTTGCAGTTATCGAATAGCTTCTTATCATTTATTTTCTGGATATTTAGAAAAAATCTACCAAGGAGTCCCGAATAACTTTTTTTCATTTCCAAATGGAACCTACATTCTAAACTAATACCATTCTAATCTAATTCCTAATTATTTTTAAACAATTTTGCATTAATCAAATGCTATAAATGAATATTCTAAATTTCAAAAGCTCAAATGCGGAGAAGCAGTAACAAAAACACTTTTTGGATTCAAATGTAACTTAGCAAAATTCATTAAAAATAATCCAGATAAATGAGAATTTACTAATTGATTGTTCATTATCTGGGAGTTGACGACTGAAGTTTTGCTATTAAGATTGAATTTTAGAACCCCTCGAAGAAGGTTAAATAAATTAACCGAAACGTCGAATGTACGAGCAACAAAGTCTTTGCTACTTATTAAGACTGCTAATTGATTGTTTGAGCTCAAAAAACGATGGGATTCGTCGCGTTGGCGTTATTTTCTCCCGGACTCGTCATGGGAGACTCGGTGGCCGATTCAGTCGCGGGAAAGGTGCCTAAGCGCATCGCTTATATTACAGATATTGACAAATATTTGTCGAACAAAAATTAATGAAATAAATCGTTTCACAAATGTTTTATTTGGTTATTTATTGAGTAAAAAACGATTTTTAAAAACTTTTGAATAGCACCGATGCCAAACATTTCCAAACCATACCCGATAGCACAACTAGACAAGAATAGTCATATGTTATGAGTCTTGATGTGATCATAGATAGGAGGCGATGGGAGATACTCTTTTTTCTTACCTTTTTGCCCAAATTCCCCTATGAAATAATATAGCTCAATGATTCTGAGCAAGGAAATGATGTAGTAATGTTAATTTAATTGATATTTTCCAATGATATAATGAAAATAACAAATAATCATATAATTCATTAAAAATATTGAATTATAGGGGATTTAGGGGTGATACAGCTCATTTAATGAAATTTTGTATACAAAATAGGATAACCTTTCTCACGAGCGACTCACAGATAAGGTTAAGAACTTAATCGAAAGCGAATTTTCCAAGAAATTCAGTGAGTTATGTTTTATAGACATGAGACACTTCTGTATGTAGTTATTGAGCAGGTTTTGCCACAATGTCCCGTACATCAAAATGTCTCATATTTTGGTACTTTTATCTTTTGAAAATTACACTGAAATTCTGTTTTCCTCTTCATTGTAGATCCATACATAGCACTATACATATTTTGTTGGAAGAATTTGGAAATTTAAGGGATTTCGGGGTCAAATAATCATCAAACTGCATCTATGTAATTGTAAAAAATAATAATACCCAAGAAATCATTTGCACTATATTACGTCGAATGATCATTCACGGTTAATATACTGTGATTTAAAAACTTGTAAGCATTGATGTAGCTCTACATATGATTAATTTTGGCGAAATCAACAGCCTATTGATTATTCAGATATTTACAGATAATAGTTTATATTATTGTTATAATTTTTTTTAACAGAAATGGATACCATAAAAAAATCCATATATTACATTAAAAATGGATTTTTAAGACATTTTGGGACAAATAAGTGAAAAAAATCATTAATTATGTATTTAAAAAAAAGTTTCTGAGTTTCTTTGTCATTTTTATAGTATCATTGACAAATTATAATTGAATCAATGTTACTCCATCATTTCTTAACCCAGAATCATTGAGCTATATTATTTCATAAGGGGAATTTGGGTGAAACGTTATGAGAAAAGAATATTTCCTATTTATTCCGATCTATTATCACATCGACTAATATATTTACTCTTATCTAGTTGTGCAAACGGGTATGGTTTGGGAATGATTGGCATCGGCACTTTCCAGAAGCATTTAAAAAATCGAATTTTACCTAATAAATCACAAAACAAAACACCAGCGAAATGATTATTTCATTAGTAATTGTTTCGCAAACATTTATCAATGTTTGTAGAACATTTTGGGAGAATGATAATATTTTTATTAATTTTTACAGACTACATGAAAAATTCACGTTAAGTGCAATTTAATACTTATTTGACCCCAAAATCCTTTAAATTTTCAACTTTTACCAACAAAGCATGAATAGTGCTTTTCTATGGATCTATAATGAATAGGAGAACACATCTTTAGTACAATACTTGGGAGATAAAGGCACGAAAAATATGATAAACTGTGATGTATGGGACATTGGGGCAAAAATAGATTAATAACTACATACAGAAGTGTCTCACGTCTATAAAACATCTCTCACTGAATTTCTTGGAAAACTTCCTTTCGAATAAGCCCTTAATCTTCTATGTGCGTCGTCCATGAAAAATGTTATACTATTTTGAATAAAAAATTACATTAAATGAGCTGTATGACCCCTAAATCCCCTATAATTCAATATTTTTAATGAATTATATGATTATTTGTTATTTTCATTATATCATTGGAAAATATCAACTAAATTAACATTACTACATCATTTCCTTGCTCAGAATCATTGAGTTATATTATTTTATAGGGGAATTTGGGCAAAAAGGTAAGAAAAAAGAGTACCTCCCATCACCTCCTATCTATGATCACATCAAGACTCATAACATATGACTATTCTTGTCTAGTTGTGCTATCGGGTATGGTTTGGAAATGTTTGGCATCGGTGCTATTCAAAAGTTTTTAAAAATCGTTTTTTACTCAATAAATAACCAAATAAAACATTTGTGAAACGATTTATTTCATTAATTTTTGTTCGGCAAACATTTGTCAATATCTGTTCAACACTTTGAGACAATAATATCAACACTTATCTGTAAATATTACTATTTTTTACGGAATACATGAAAATTGCACATAAAATGCACTTTGATGCTTATTTGACCCCAAAATCCCTTAAATTCCCAACTTTTACCAACAAAATATATTTAGTGCCCTTCTGTGGATCCACAGTGAATAGACAAACACAATTTTAGAACAATGTCTTAAAGATAAAATGACAAATAGTTTGTAAACTCGCGATATATGGGGCATTAGGGCAAAACGAGCTCGATAACTACATACAGAAGCGTTCCACGTCCATGAAACAGCACTCACTGAATTCTTTGCAAAATTCTATTTCGAATAAGCTCTTGATCTCTTCTGTAAGTTGTTCGTGAAGAAAGTTATCAATTTTTTCCACCTTTGGAATCGGATTTCCCCATTGTGCCGTGTTTGTGAAGGGCGATCCGCCGGATTTGCGCCCGAAAATGTGCCAGCTGATCGCTAAGGGGCTGAATTGTACTTTTCGGCTCTGCAGCGAGGGCGTGAAAGTGATGCCTGCAAACAAGGACCATCATCAGTCCGTCGTGGAGTTCCTCGAGGTCCACAAGTATGAGTACTACACTGGCACGAAGCCGCTCAAGGCTTTGCTGTGAGGGCTCCACGACATGAAGAAAGAAGATCTCATTGCGGATCGATAAAATCGCTCGTCACGACAAGACGAGGAGATATCGCGACCAGCTTTAACTGGTCCACTTGGAGCACGGCTCCACCACATGGAAGGACCTGAAGCTGTACGGCGTTATAAATTACACAGTCGTTGACTGGGAGTGATATCGGCCAGTGTACCGCGACGTCACGCAGTGCACCAACTGCTTCAACTTCGGGCACGGCACCAGGAACTGTGCATGAAGCTGCGCTGCAACAAGTGTGGCGAACCCCATCCGACCGAAGAGTGCGACAAGATAGAGGTGGCTGATTCCAAATGCGCCAACTACGGCGACAAACATCGGGCTACAACCAAGGTCTGTTCAAAGTTGGTGGAGTTGGCGGAAGAAGGCTTTACACCAGGACCCTGCCGAAGAAGAACTGTGTTCCTGCTCTCAACGAGGCGAACTTTCCGGCCATCCCGGCCTCGACGATCGAAACTGATACTTCCACCTTTGCAACCTCACGAACGGCTGGCGTCATTGAAAATAGCTGCTAGGGTGGGTCTGGTCAATTGGAATGCTTGCTCACCAAAATCCATTGAGCTGGCTGATTTCTTCGACGATAGAGAGATCGACGTGGCTTTCATCACGGAAATGCACCTGAAGCCCGAGGTGAGTGTACATATTCCGGACATCCAGGTGGTGAGACTCAATCGGTCCAACTCCATGGAAGGAGGTGTGGCTATCGCACTGAGGAACAACGTCATTTATCGTCTGCTACCAAGTCTGCAGCTCAAGATCATCAAGGCCGTTGGGGTAGAAGTCACCACTTCCGTCGGAGTAATCACCCTTATCGCGGCCTACTGCCCAACTCAAGCCAAGGAGATCGATGGCGTCCTTCGGAGGGATATTGTCAAGCTTACGCGGCGGGAAGGTCAGTACATCATTGCCGGTGACCTGAACGCGAAGTATCAAGCCTGGGACAACAGTCGTGGCAATCGAAACGGTGCCATCTGAAGCAATGAAATGGTGGAAGGTCACTTCACGATCCTGGACCAGGATTCTCCCACTCGGCTGAGTAGGTCAAGAGTCCACGCAACGTTAGGCCTGTACATAGCCAACATAGACGATCACATCTCACAACCGATTATGTACCAGGAGCTCAGCTCGGATCACTATCCGGTGGTGGCCGAAATCGCTTCGTCGATCAACCGTCACCAACTCTCCAGAAGGAATTACCATCGAGTAAACTGGCAGCGGTTCCAGCAGTGCGTTGACACCACCATCAAATACGAGGTGCGTCCGGAGACGCCAGAATGTATCGACCGCCAGCTATGCGCCATCGAAGAAGCAATCTCGGTGGCCAGATAGCAGCATGTGTCAACGCCTCGTGAGGTAAGCAATGACCCTAACCATTGGCACCCTCACTAAAGATCTCAACGTGGTTCGTAGACAGTACCAACGTACTGGGCTGCCTGCACTCAAAATCCGTTGCAATTGCTTGACGAAAGTAATCCAGGCCAGAATGGTGAACCTAAGAAATAGTGATTTTGCCAATAAGATCCGCGCTCTCCCAGACTCGGCCGTTCTGGAAGTTAGCATCATCAATCCACACGAAGCAGCCGTTAACGAGCATGTCTCCGTCTCAGCTACTTTCCATCGTCCTGGAAGTCAGCAAAAATCATCCCCATCCGTAAGCCTGGGAAGGATCCTTCCTCCCCCATAAGTTATCGCCCCATCAGCCTTCTCTCAGGATTATCCAAGCATTCGAAAAAGCTATTCATCATCGGTTACTTGAGTCTGCCGAAAATCTCAACATCTTGCTCGAGTTTGGTTTTCGACGCGGTCGGTCAACCGTACACCAACTGACTCGAGTTACCAACGTCCTCAGACGGAACAAGTCTGTCTCTAAAACATCCGCCATGGCCTTACTCGATGTCGAGAAGGTATTCGACAATGTATGGCATGATGGCCTGGTGTACAAACTACAACGCTACAATCTTCCCTGCTACCTGGTGAAAATCATCAACAATTACTATGCCTCAATCAGCGGAGCAAGTTCCAATGCGCACAACATCGTCGCAGGCGTCCCCTCGGGCCCCTGCTTTTCAATCTGTTCACCTCCGACATCCCAGAACTTCCAGAAGGCGGAATTCTGTCTCTGTTCACAGATGACACTTCGATCGTCTATAACGGTAGAGTGATCAGAGTGCTAGTGGCAAAACTCCAACGAGGCTTGGATGCCCTGGCAGCGTACCTCACCAGCTGGAAGATCTGTAGACCCTGGTCATAATTTTCCTCCATTTTAAATCCCTTAAACATGTTTCGCCTGGAGACTGTAAAATCATCCTCAATGGCACGACTGTGGAATGGGCGAATGAGGGCGACTATCTTGGTTTGACCCTCGACAGCAAGCTTATTTTCCGGCAACAGGTTGACAATACGGTGACGAAGTGTAACGTTTTGTTCAAACTACTGTACCCTTGGATCAACCGTCGGTCATCATTGGCGCTGAATAATAAAATTGCTCCAACGAGTTCAAAACAAGTTCCTGAGGATTTTGTGTTTGCGTCTTATGTTGGTGGTATTTGGCTTGATCAAATAAATAAACGTCATTGAAACTGATTGCGCATAACAATAATGCGGCAATAAAAAGAAAACTGGACGAAATTTTGAATTGGCAATGAATTTTGGGTGAAAATAATCATTTCTAATGAATATTTCTCCAAACTCACGCAGTGCAACATCATAGAAAAATTGCGTGTTAGTATTTGTTATAATAAAAGGGGTGAAGACTAGGGTGTCGTAGTGTGAAGAGGGTGTCGCTAAGTCGGTGACCTCTCGTTAAGTAAGTACTACATCAACACTTCCTTCCTCTCCCTAGTTACGGTGAAGATGGGCGTGGCCAGGAGTAGTAATTCTCATGCTTTTGTTATTTTTGTTTAAGACTGGAATCAAGAACCACTCCCCTTCTTGATTTCTGATAGCATTCTAGATAAGGATCTCAAAAGTAAAACATGAGTATCACTAGTGTCCAATCTACGAATTACACCGTAACAATGCTAATGCTAAAATAAATGGGGTGAAGACTAAGCTGCTGTTGAAATGTAGTAAAATGTATTTGCTCATTCGGACGAATCACTCGTTCTCATCAATTACGCATCGTAGCGATATGATCTCTATAGGGCAAAACACAGCAAAATGATTTAAACAATTTTATTCGCATGTCCATTTTTACGGTTGAAATCAGAAAAGATTTTATTGTATTCGTACACAAACACAACACCATAGTGTACGTACACTATGACTGGTAATACGATCGAATCTAGCTAGATTTTTTGATTTACTGAATCAACGCCGGGTGCGGTGGCCGGGTGGCTCACTTGTCCTAAACTCCGCTAGGCTTCTGATTGATAATTTATTCACAATTTAACTTCAAATTAAATTATTTTCAATTGTGTGCATTAAAATTGTTATAGCATCATTCTATAAATCATTATGTACAAGATACAACAATGACGCGGTTTTTGACATTTTCAAATTATGTCTGCACCTAATTTCGTGAAAACGATTTTATGACAGATTTGATATGATTTCTTCACAATCCATTTATGCTGCATTTTTTGGCACATATTTTTATTTTAAGAAAAACTATTGCAAACAACTGTCTGTAATGTCTATAATAAATGAACTTCCAAAAATCTTGTACCGTATATACTTTTTTTTATACTTCTCTAAAGAGCTTCTTTTGATACATTTTATAAAGACCAAGAAAGGCATCACCACCGCTGTTTTTTAATTAGGTAATAAATTGCTTTCGGATAATTAATTACATACTAATCCCATAATCAATCATGGGATCAATAATTTATTTCCTAGAAAAAAAATCTCATTATGACACAAAG
This sequence comes from Armigeres subalbatus, assembly GCF_024139115.2. Taxonomy (NCBI): domain Eukaryota; kingdom Metazoa; phylum Arthropoda; class Insecta; order Diptera; family Culicidae; genus Armigeres; species Armigeres subalbatus. Next base: position 250,553 of record NW_026943347.1, on the reverse strand, counting down.
TTGCACGAACGGCACTCAAAATACATAATTTTCTATTAATAATTGTCCCAGGGCTTATAAAACACGTTCCATTTCTACCATTTATTTCATCTTCACAGCAAATGTTTCGCACGCAATTATGAAACTGATCTTTCACTGTTCTATACCCTTTGCGGCGAAGAAAAACCTACATCATTCAGCTTAGCCGTAATCTTTTCATTGTCGTCGGCTCTCCCTCTCTCGCTCATCAATCTACTGAACCACTTGGATCTGAATAAGTTAAATAAGTTAACAACCAGTAGCGGCCCTCCTGTCTTATCATCATCAGGCCCTTAAGGTAAACATCATTGGCATGCCTTATACAAGTGCGCTTGCTGTACCCTACATGGTACATATCTAAGAGCTTTTGCGGTGCGTTGGTTGGTTGATATATACGTAATGAAATTATAATAGTGATGCAACACGAGGATGTTAGTCAGTCATTGTTTGATTTGTTGTTTCATGAGTTTTGTTGACGTTACGCTATATGTTCTATTTAATAGTATGTAACAGATTCCATATCTTGTGCTCTAGACAATATAATACAGAAATGACTAGTCCATTTACATTTCGTTATTTGTTTTAAGAGATTACTTCCATCAGTTTTATTGTTTGGTAAGATATCTAAAGTTCTAAAATCGTTTCGTTCTAACACAATAGGAGAAATTTTCGTTATGAGTAATTGAAAACAATAATCAAAGGCTCGTTAAAATTCTTGGATCTTAAGATTAAATCTTCAAGATTGTTGCATTATTTCAAATTTAATAATAAATAAAAGTATACTAACTTTCTTCTTTGCCTTCAAAATGTTAGTGTTTTGATGGAATGTAGTCTGATCGAGTCGTTTTTTTTTGTTTGTTTTATAAGCTTCACTTCCAGTGTGTTTCGTTCTCTGTCTCTACTGTTCGATTTATTTTTGTTTGTTCGTTTGGTTCGACATTTTCTCCATTCTCCAACACCTGCGTCGACGGTAGGTGGCTGCTAAATAGTAGATTCAATGAATGTTGTTGGTAGGAAACTCCACATGCGAAAACCAACCAGACTGGCAGTCCATCAATCCAATCCGCTAATTCGTTCGATCACGTGCGTGCATCTATTTGGACGATGGATAGTAGTAGAGCACGGTATTGCCGGGTAGCTGCCATCTGGAGGCTTGCAGTTCGATCAACTGCAGCAAGGTGCGGCGGATGGCCGGGGCTGAGGCAGACGAGTTCAGGAACGCATCACGGACTCCGGCCAGGAGGGTTTCCAGCTGTTGCGGCAAGTGTGTCTCCAGGTCCCGCCCGATACAGGTCAGTACGAAAAAGAGGCATTCGATCTAGAATGAATTGAATAGATCAATAAATCAAAGTATAATATTGATAGCAGGATTACCTCGGAAAGTGATCGAACCGGCGGTTTGACACAATCTTCGCAGCACTTTCCCAAAACAGTCAACAGTACGATAGGAGGCGGCACGCCGTCGCATTCCGTCCGAAGTTGCAGTTGACGACGTTTCAGTTGGCAAAACATCTCCGTCAAAAAGGCCATAAATGCGGTGAATCGGGGTCGTGAAGGGTTTTTGATGTTCATCGGTGGGCCTAGGACCTACAATAGGAAAAAGCAGTATTTTATTTTACACGCAAAAAAAAAAGCGTTCATGAAATCGTGAACTGACAAGTTCACGGTGTATTTTTTCATGAACAACAGCCACGGATTCGGGAACAAAGTCACGTTTTCTGGAACATTCTGGAAAACGTGACTGGTGTTCCCGAATCCATGATTTAAATCACGGTGTATTTTTGCTGGTTCACGAAGTCGGGAACGCTTTTTTTGCATGTAGTGCTTTATTTATTCTTTCTGATAGACCCTTACCTTATCACGTTCTTGGTACCATTGCCGGCAGGTGTTCAGAAGGGCTTCCAGAAAGGTTTCCTTTTGTTCTTTCGCAATGATCGAAATGCATAATCGTGATATTGGAAGTGCGTACCTGCAATGAAAATGGAAATAATGAAATTCAGCAGGTGCAAGTGAATAACAATAAGTGGCGACAGTGGCGTAGCCAAAAAATTGGTCTGGGGGGGTTTTCTGAACATTTTTTTTTTCGAAAAAAAATATCTTCTAGAAATTTTGTCTCTGGGGTGTTTATGCCCAAAACCACCCCCTGGCTACGCCACTGAGTGGCGATGAAGTTGTTAGTTAATGGACTAAGCCGTGCACGTGTGCCGAACATTGACAAATAAAATTTATGAAAGAAAATACACATGTCTTGAAAAGACTCAAATCCACCACCTCATACTCTCTAGATAGGCGCGATAACTCCTACACATCCATTTAGTGGTCTCGTTCGCAAAAATGCTATCTGTGATTTTGTAGAATATGAAATTACATTTATATTTCTTAATATCATACCATATTTACGAATGGACCATTCATAACATAGAAATCATCTATAGGCTCATCTCTGAAGCAATGGATCATCTTGAAATGTATATGCCAAGACTTGCATAAAGTCCCTCAGTTCGCCATTTATTAAAACATCACGTTTATTTAGCAATGATCTACAGTGCCGACCGGCAGTCCCAAATTGTGTGTGTCGTGTTCTAGTTTCGGTAGCTGCCTAATTTTCGACATAAAATTTAGCTACACCGTTGTACACTGTGTTCATTAGGCATAAAAGTAGGTGATAATATTGGTTGGATAATATTGCTAACCTTCGTGTCACCCGTACAAAATGGGTTGGTTGCGTTGGTTGACACATTAGAAGAACAGTTTTTCGACATACTCTTGATGGAGCCAAGTATCCGAGCATGTCCCTTGTAATATCCTAGATTAATTCTAGATCGTGATCTAGAATTTACCTGCTGCTGTTCTTTCAAACTTATCCAGCTTAAGCTGAAACCGAAAGATCAGAAAATGATGGGTACTTTTCGGGAACATCTGGAGCTAGTGCAAGTATATAGCATTTCTGGGCACCCGAGTTCTTGAGTCAATCTACGTTTAATTCTTATTTAAGATAGTAATAATAATGGAAACGGATATGTCCGGCAGACCGGCGATGCTGGAGATGTTCAATGAGAGGTTCCTTCGGTTTGCACCCCAGCTTGACCAGAACAAGTTGTACACACGCCAGAGAGCTATTATGTCACATAATATGCAGACTCCAGAAGACGTAGAGTACATCAAGCGGGAAGTGCAGAAGGAACTAGTAGAGGAGGAGGAGGCAATACGTCGAGAAGGAGTTCTGCTGGGTTGGATGCATCAATCGCAAGTAACCGTCGCGATTCAATTGCACCCACCGCACAATGAAATTACAACGACAGCAATTGAAGGACGAAAACTAGCCATCATATGAGCACAGCAGTTACACAGTTCCGTGGGGACAGACCCCATGTCCCGACACCGGATACCAAAGTTGCAGTACTCCTATCGGTTGACAAGTGCAGTAAGCATCCTTATCCAGGATATTTTGCCACAGTACTTGGAAACCGTGGAGAACCTTGAGGAGCTGCAATTTATCGTGTATTCGGCTGCAGTGGCTGTTGTAAGAACGTTGGGATTGCGGACGCGCCCACATGCCCCAATAATGATGGACGCGCTTGCTCCAAAGCACAAAAACCCGCGTGGATGCGACGTCTGGAGACCCGCATCGCCACACTGCTGTCAAAGGTTGGTCGATTAGCACAGTACAAGTAGGGGAATCGATCAACGTAGCTAGTTCAGAATGTTGCTGAAATTGTGAAACCCACAGAACTCCGTGATCTCACAGAGGCGAACATAACTGAGATCCTCGACACCCATGTACAGCGGTTGAGTGCTCTTGCTAAACGACTGCGACGTTATGGAGAATGTTCGAAGAGGAAGGAGCAAAATCGAATGTTCAACATCAACGAAAGGGAGTTCTACAACCACATCCGAAACGACAAAGCCGACTTTGGCGAGGGCCTTCCGGAGATTGGAGAAGTCACGCAGTTTTGGTCCAATCTATGGGAGAACCCCGTCATACACAACGGCGATGGGGTGTGGATGGCAGAAGAAGAGCAATATTGTGGTGGAATTGGAGACATGACCGCTATCAACGTGACCGCCCAAGACATATGTGAGGCTACTAGGTATACCAGGAATTGGGCTGCATCAGGACCCGATTTTGTGCATAATTTCTGGTATAAAAAACTCACAACAGTCCACGGGCGGATGGCGGAATGCTTCAACACGGTACTAGATAACCCCGGGCAGCTACCGGAATTCATCACTAGGGGTGTCACTTATCTTCTGCCGAAGGATCGGAACACTTTTAACTCAGCCAAGTACAGACCAATAATGTGCCTTTCGAGTCTGTACAAAGTGCTGTCATCGGTAATAGCGAGGAGGGTGCAGAACCATTGCGACATCAACAACCTGATGACCGAGGAACAAAAAGGTTGTCGACGTAACACACGAGGCTGCAAGGATCAGGTCATCATTGATGCAGTCGTTGTTGGGCAGGCCACCCACAAGCAAAGAAACCTGAGCATGGCGTATATCGACTATAAAAAGGCATACGACTCAGTACCTCACTCGTAGCTTCTTAAGGTACTGCAGTTGTATAAGATAGACGGTAACGTCATCAGGCTAATGCAGCACGCTATGGGGATGTGGAGCACATCCCTTCACATTAGGGGCATATTCCAAGGCGATACCTTTAGTCCTCTATGGTTTTGCCTTGCCATGAACCCTCTTAGCAGAGCACTCAACCAACACAACTATGGCTATCATTTGAAGAGTGGGGAAAGGAGTACAAACATTACCCACACCTTCTTTATGGACGACTTGAGGCTGTTTGCGCAATCTGTGGAGAAGCTGCACCAATTTCTGCGGCTTGTAACGGTATTCAGCAACGACATCCGGATGGAGTTTGGTATCGATAAATGTCGATCCATACATCTACACCGGGGTCACCTGGTGGATGCCGACAGTTTCCGCGTCAACGAACAGGACTAGATTCGAAACATGGTTGAAGGCGAAACGTACAAGTTCCTAGGTTTCCTGCAACTGAAAGGAATTCGCCATACGACGATCAAGAAAGAGCTGCAGGAAAAGTTCTTGCATCGTGTCAACGGTATTTTGAAGAGCCTCTTGTCGGCCGGCAACAAGGTGAAGGCGATAAACACGTTTGCTGTGCCCTTGTTGACATACAGTTTCAGGGTGGTGAAGTGGACCAAGACTGACTTGGAGGCGTTAGAACGAGCAGTACGAGTGGCGTTCACTAAGCATCGCATGCGCCATCCAAAATCGTCCATTGAGAGAGTCACCCTGCCACGTACAGTAGGAGGAAGAGGCGTCACCGATATACAAACACTATGTGTTTCCCAGATCCAGCAGTTGCGAAGATACTTCGTGGAAAGCCAGAACCGCCACGAAATCTATCGCGCTGTGTGTGACCACGGATTCAGTGCCCTGCATCTGGCGCAGGAGGACTATCAGCTGAATTGCGACATCAAATCTGTCGACGAGATGATCGCATCGTGGAAGCAGAAGGAGTTGCATGGGACGCACCCCCATCAACTGGAGCTGGAATATATCGACAAAGCGGCGTCGAATACGTGGCTGGTGCGGGGTGAACTCTTCTCGGAAACAGAAGGATTCATGGTAGCCATCCAGGACCGGGTAATTGCGACGAAGAACTATCGGCACTATATATTGCACGAAAACGTGGAGGACCGCTGCAGGAAGTGCAATTCAGTAGGAGAGACGATCGAACATATCGTGTCCGGGTGTTCAGCCTTAGCTGATTCAGCCTATCTCGGTCGTCATAACGAAGTAGCCAAGATTGTGCACCAACAGCTTGCTTTAAAGCACAAATTGGTTAACCAGTTTGTCGCCTACTACAAATATGTGCCTGTCCCGGTTCTGGAAAATAGTTTCGTGAAGCTGTACTGGGATCGCGAGATCATAACGGATGTCCTCATTCGTGCCAATCGGCCCGATATTGTGGTCTACGACAAAGGATGAAGCAGGTAACCTTCATCGACATTGCTGTACCGCTAGACCATAATGTCCAAACAACATTCTCCAACAAGATAACGAAGTACCACGACTTGGCGGAGGAGTTGAAGCAGATGTGGCACCTGGAGGACGTGCGTATAATTCCGGTTGTTATCTCAGCAACCGGAATCGTCCCGAAATCTCTTCTGAGATCCTTAGGAGAGCTGGAACTATCTCATAACCTCCATAGCATCCAAAAGACAGAGGTTCTTGGAATTTGCAGCATCGTAAGAAGATTCCTGAACCACCATAACTAATATAACCGGCGAATGAGATCCACAGAGCCTAATCCCCTTTGGCATTCAGATTGCCCGGGGTAGGTGAAAATTCTCAGCACGCTTGCTGAGGAAGTGCCAAAACTCTATAATATTATGACATATTATTATTATTAAATTAGGCCGATACAAATATGAAATTTATTTTATGTCCGACAGCTCTCGGAGGGGGGTGGGGGGATAATAAAAATAACAAGGAAACAAACAAAAAGTCCAAATGTAATCATTCCATGGAAAATGATAGCAAAGAATGTTAACTGTTAACTGTTAAAACAATAACAACAAAATGTTTAGTACTGTCAGAACTTTTTTTTAAGCCAAGTGTGAAACTCAAACTGGGGCCTGTAGCATAATCGAAATTTTACTAATAATATTAGTAGAGTAGCTTGTAACTTGTAGTTTTCTGTTGCATAATAATTCTACAAGTATTAATTTACAAGTCTAATATTACAAGTAAAGCGCACTAATAATATTAGCAGAATTTACAAGTAACTGTTGCATAAAGAAAATACAAGTACAAATTATTAGCGTTGGCTTGTAGTTTCTTTTACTTGTATGAATGGTCCTGTAATTTAATTTACAAGTAGCTTTTATTTTAATATTTCAGCTGTGCAAAGTAAATATATGTACATTGTTTTATTGTTTTTAACGACTTAACAAAGAAAGAAACTTTTATTCAAAGCGGTTTACATTACCATACGGTGAAATACTATGCACTAAGAATAAATTTCTCGTTCCAATACAAAACTGAGAATTATGATTTTTTTTTTTGGATAACTCTGATGGAGGAACCACAAATGCTGACATCAAGTATTCAAATGGTGCGGCATCAACTACTCAAAAATGAGTTGTTTTCGCTTAAAACCGTACTTTGGCCCAATAATACAAATTTGTGTTAAAGGACTTTTCTAACACGTAATTTACCAATCCACGTAAAACATATTACCCAAAGCAGGGTTTAGTAACTTTAGTTTACCTTAAGTTGACTTTATTTAACTCGAATGTGGGTTGTTGTACTTAACAATCTTGGAAGGAAAAACTACTTAAATTTTAAATAAAATTGGAAGCGAATTTATCATCAGTAAGTATTTTGAACTTAAATTTTGAGATGATTTATCTGTTAAGAAATCGCCTGAATTCCATAATAATTTCAATTATTGGACTAAAGTACAGCAAAACACGTGAATTGGGATCTGCTTCAGGAACACGCGTCTAGTCTAGCGAAATTAGATTTTTCATGGAAGATACTTTCGAGTAAAGTACAAATCGCCTAAATTAAAACTCATGTCAATCCCAAAATCCCCCTATAAAAACCACGTAAAAATCACTCCAGTGTGCAATACCTTTTCTTTGTAAAAAATGCCGATACCACGAAACCGGATTTAACCACGGAATCAATAAATTAAAGAGAGAACTATAATAAATTCGTGTTCCGTGTATACCTATCCCAGTATTCTATGCACAAACTTGCAAAAAACATAAACAAATCATTTATCGCCGCATTGACAGTGAACTGTCGGATGAATTTTGACAGGTAAATGAACCTGACAGACTTGTAATTTCAACCCCACTAATAATACAAGTACTAATATTATTGGTTGGCGAATCACTTTTATGCAACACAAATTACAAGTACTTGTAATTTTTCGACTTGTAACTTGTAACTTGTAGCTAATATTATTAGTCTGATTATGCTACAGGGCCCTGGTTGAATAAATGGGGGCAATGGTCAGATATACTTTTGAAATGAAGTTCTTGCAAAGGTTCGGAATTGCAGACTTCCCGGACTATACGGAATACATGTGAAGTGTGAAGTAGAATCGGTGATGCATCATATTACGTTTACTTGCTAGGTGGACACGTCGGTTAGAGTAGCCGTTCCACCAAGTGTTCGTTAAAGTAGTCGCTAGAGTATTCGTTGTTGATTTGAGCGAGACAAAGTAAACGTCAAAAAAAATTCCAACTAGCAATCTGAGTGAAAGAGCGAATATTTGTTTACCGGCAACCACGTGCTTTGTGGCATTTGCAATTTTGGCGGACTAAAGAATGAGCACGTGTCCCACTAGGTGAGGGGTAGTTAGATGCATATGATATTTATTACCTGATCGTGAGATATAAAATGTTTAATACTTGCCCCAAAAAACCGCGAAAAAAAATACCTACATTATTTCATAAAGTTCTGCGACTGTAATATTGAAGAATTGATTTCATTTGACTAAATATATGTAACCATTAAAATTAAGTTTTATAAGACACTAGCTTTATGTACCCGGCCTTGCTCGGAATTGCCAGTTTGGTTTGCAGTTTTCGTTTACAATCGGAAAATGATAAAACCAATTGATCAACAGGGTAGTTGTGTTTACTTATTCATACTTTATCATTTGATTAAAAGAAGGCTTTTGGAAACATTGACTGATTTTGAAGAAGGGATCGTGGGTTTGAAAGGTCTTATTCCGGGAAAACGTCTATTTCTAAAGAAGGAAAAACATTCATCGATGCCATATTCGGGCAACGCATATTTTTAAAGAAGGGATCACACCCACCATTGCCTTATGCCGGGCAAATGCCTACTTTTGAAGAAGCAATCACATCCACCATTCAGAAGGAAACACATTAATCATTGCTTTTCACTGGGCATACAATTATTCCGATGAACAACAATACCCAATCCCAATACACCCCGCCCCCCCCATTTCAAAAGTCCCTTCCAGCCTCTCTATAATAGTTTCCTTTGGGTAGGGATTACATGCTTACGTGTTTGGTTTGAATTGACCTATGCGATAAAAAGGTATACTAAACTGTTCGTTTAATGAATATACCCTCTCTCTCATTTAGCTATGGCACTCATACCCAGTCTGATATAGTCTTCCTTAGACAGATAATATGGGTTCCAAATTTGGTGGACATCGATAAATGGATTCAGAAGTCATGCTGAATTGATCGATAACTAAACAATACCCCCTCTCCCACACCCTCCCCTTTTTTTAAATTACTTAACCACATCCACTAAAATCGCTTCCTTAGGACAGACAATATTTGATACAAATTTGGTTCAAATCGGTCATGAGGCTCAGGATTTACATTGAGTTGATCGATTGCTAAACAATACCCCTCCCCCCATACCCTCCCTCTTTTGTAAAGAACACCCCTCCTCCCACACCCTCCCTCTTTTATAAAGAGCATGCCTAATCCCCTATCGTCCCCTTCGTAAGATAAAGAATTTGTGTTCCAAATTTGGTCGAAATCGGCCAAGGGGTTCAGAGTTTACACTGCGTTGATCGATAATTAAGCAATACCCCTCCCCCCATACCCTCCCCCTTTTCAAAAATGCATGCTCGACCCGTCCCCTTCTTAAGATAAAGAATTTGTGTTCTAAATTTGGTTGAAATCGGCCAAGGGGTTCAGAATTTACACTGAGTTGACCGATAACTAAGCAATACACCTCCCCCCACACCCTCCCCCTTTTCCAAAGATCATGCCTAACCCCCCTATCGTCGTCTCCTCAAGATAAAGAATGTGTGTTCCAAATTTGGTTAAAATCGGTAAATGGGTTCAGAAGTTATGCTGGAACATACATACAAACATACATACAAACATTGAGTTTTATATATATAGATAGATAGATTAACATTGCCGTTCCCCTCGATTTTTTGCGCTCATTCTGAGTAGCCGTTAAAGTAATCGGGAAAATCTTGATATCGAGTAAATCCACAATATCAGCATGCCCTACTACTTGTTAGCGGATGGACTACGGGGATTTTTGTATAGTCGTACGGAGGTCATTTCGGCTCAAGCACGGCGGTTGCTGTCTGGGCGCTTCCCAACCCCCACACGATCTGAGATGTCTTCTCAGGTGTCTGGTTGCAGATTTTCGTTTACCTTACTTCAAGCAAAGGTACGATACACAAAAAACAACCTTTACTATTGGGAGTTTTATGTAAAATAAAACATTCTTCCAAATAAGTTCTAAAATAATCTGAATAAATCTCTATTTCTTTATAAAGATAGTTAATCAAAATTACATTGGCTTTACGACACCGGGGCTGGTTTCCTTCTCAGCACCCATGTACGTGTGTTCTGAGTACCTTTAGGGATACATAGGGCCAACGTAAAAGATCTCCATCCTTGACTTTGGCCCAAATCTGATTCCTGTCGACTTCGTTTATTTCTCTGTTAACCTTCCGGGATTCGCACCGTTGTAAAAAGTACAACACCCTCGAAAAATGCTCGCTTGTCATTCACAAGAGAGGCGGGGCTGCATGCGTGATCCAGGACCATGCGAGTCCCGGAAGGTTGAGGTTTTGTCGCCAGGAGATCCTAGGTTTGCCTGTGCTACGATGTTCTGCCGGATTCCTGTCCAGCTTGCTTGCAGATTTCTTCTCCGCTCTTACGTGGTGTGTGACCGGCCTACGTCCATTTACGTTGTAGATATGCTGTTGATATCGGATTTCAATGGACGTTGACATCGGTTGATAGATACTCGCAAATTTATGTGATCTCTGCTAATACACACCAAGTCTTACTGGTGTATAACATAACAGATTTCACGTTAGAGTTGCGTATTCGAGGTTTGATACATTGCCTGAACCGATTGGATCTCCATGTTAAATGTTGATCTTGGTCCGCCGCCCGTTGTTGATTGTCGACCTTCTCCACTGTTTGCCCGGCAACCGCACAATTGAAGTTGTTCACATCCATCGGTTTGGTCTTGTTGACGTTCATGAGTGTCATTCAGTCAGACGGCCAGGTCATTCAGTTTACTCTACACGGTAGAGCATTTTTGCGTTGATAAGGCAGTATCATCATCTGGGTTGAGGTCGTTCGATTGCTCTATGGTGGTGGGCTGCTAGAGCGGTCCATGATTTCGTCGATTTCGATGGGCAACAGCAACAGAGATATAATACATCCATTCTTGCCTCACTCTAGTGATTCTATTGTGCAGGACTCTGTGGTCAATTAGTACCAACTAGAGGACTCTTGAAATTCAATGATGCAAAGCGTAACATAATCGCTCTGACTTGATCGAGTGTGGCGGAATCCTGCCTGCTGCCGTCGGAAAATTGTCATCCTTTCCCTATAGCTGAATTAGGATAAGTCGTCAAAACTTCAAGAAGTGTTTCTAAGTGGTCGAGCCAACGTTTCAGCTGATCAGTTGGTATGGTGAGTGACTGACAAGTCGCGTTTTTCTCTGACATCCACAGATTTGTCTTTGCTCCAGTCATGCATCGTGAAATATCGTAAAAGAGGCTATTATTGACGGTTGTTTCGGCTTTCCTTCCATCGTCGACCGTGGAGCCCACCTGCGCCCGTTTCTCCCGTATGCAGCCAGCAGCGTTTGACTAACTTCTCTGAAGCCGTTTTTAGTTGACAGGTCTAGTATTTGGCTCCTCTGGTAATGGATCAGCTGAAAGTGGAGACGGTACCCGTAATAAACGCAGCGTTGATAGACCGACTAGAAGATCCAGCTGTGAAGAAATCGTTCGTTGAAGAACTTGGAGCTCGGGTAGTTGATATTCTGGAAGGTGGTAGCATAGAAGAGAAGTGGGCGACGAAGAATGCTTTTATCGCAACCGGCGACAACATAGAGAGGAGCATAGAGAAGCAAAGTTTGAGCAACAGAGAGAATCAGAGGAGTTCGAGCCCCGTCAACGGTATGTGTCTCTGTAAGTAGGAGGCGGGCGCTGCTGCAGGCAGAACAGGACAGAAAAGATGGTTGCAGCAACCGGAGATTATCAATTACTCACTGACTTGGACAGCTGAAATGTTGGTGCGAGCACTTCGAATACTTTCTCCAAGTCTCAGTCAGTGTTCTTCATGAAGCAGCCATCCGAAGCATGAAATCTAAAGGGGCCCCCAATGTCGGTCGGCTGTCGGTGGAGGTGTTCAGGGCTGATCCTATACTGTCTGTGCGAATGTTGTAGCAACTATTAGGGTAAGACGGTATAATATGCCCCCCTAAGGCAATTCCTTGATAACTTTTTACTTTTCATCGCAATTTATACAAAGTTTGTGTTATTCGGTAGACCAGGAAGTCGCTAATGCATTGCCCGTGAGTAGTCATATAAAAAATTACAGAGAACACGTAATTAAGCTTTTTCGAAAAGTCGTGAAAAAATGGATTTCAAAAAGTGCCTGGGCAATACGCCCCACCTCAACCAAATACGTTTCACAGCCCTTTATTAGTATTTTATCAATCCCATAATAAAAAGGTTACAAATCCTTATGTGCTTGACATTAAAAAACCAACATAAGTCCATTAAAGCAGGTTTGAATTACAATTACAATAGTTTCCATATAATTTGGAAGCAACTGCCGCAAGCTCACCGCGCTTGTGTCCAGGGGCGATTTGTCCAGTAAAACACATTTTTGAAAAACATTAAAATTTTTGAAGATGGAAGCCATTTTATATCATATTAACCACTGAGAAAAGTTATTTTGTTGCCCAACTGAGTGTTCCAGTGCAAGTTTTGCGGACAGTATGCTTGCGTCGCTCCAGAATGTTGAGCAAACAAACATTGAAAGTTACATCAAAACTGTAACTTTTTGTATTTTGCTACTATTTTGATATATGTAATACAAAAATACTTCCATATTCACATAGTATGATAGTTTTACAAATATTTATAGGTACCAACTGAGTTTGGCTCTTAGGTAATTATAGTTTTTTAGAAATCAAAGTGGGGCGTTTTGGCCAGGTATGGCGCATTATACCGTTTTACCCTACGCAATATTTTTCCCCACTTCGCATCATTCTGGAGCACGGCAACAAGTTGGAAGTGTCGCTTTGTTTGTAATTCATTGACTACGGAAGGGATTTCTGTTGTCTGAGTCACGAAAATCTGTGTGGAATTCAGGGGTGCAAGGGGTTTTCAGATTTTCAGATCGGAGCTTTGTTTAGCCCCATTCAGATAGTCGCTGATGTGAGGCAAGGATTTCATCTTCCCTGTTACTTATGGGCGTTATCGATAAGATCTTGGTGGGTGCGATTGACTGTGTACCATACCTTGAGCTGCTTTGGCAGTTTATTTCCGTGTAATATCTAGACGACTTTGATTTGAATTGGCTAATGATCACGAAATGCTATATTAGTACAACGAGTTAACCGTATGTTTACTTGCGACGGGTCTCACCATCAACGTCAGCATGACGAGGTGGCTGAGTGTCAACGGGAACAGCTCCTCAAACTTTGCAGTAGCCGGACATTCGGAGGATTTCAATATCCTGGCAGTCTGATATCATCAGACGGCGAAATTAAGATCGACATTGAAGCACGAATCAGAGAGGCTGGGGCTACCTTCGCGAGTTTTCGAAATATTTGGAGACCCAATCGGATTGTTCCACGCACCAATATTCGAATGTACTACTTTATTGTGAAACATGTTGTGTATAGGCAGATATAACGCAGATGATGTCTAAAATTCATAATTCTGACGGCCTTACAGCTGGATATTGTGTGCCGAGCAACATAAAAGCCATCAGACACCGATAACAATAGATGCTGAAAACGTGGATGGAAATGGCCACATATTGCAAGGAAGGACGGAATCTGTGAGCAAGAGTCCTTACCTTGAGCTGCTTTGGCAGTTTATTTCCGTGTAATATCTAGACGACTTTGATTTGAATTGGCTAATGATCACGAAATGCTATATTAGTACAACGAGTTAACCGTATGTTTACTTGCGACGGGTCTCACCATCAACGTCAGCATGACGAGGTGGCTGAGTGTCAACGGGAACAGCTCCTCAAACTTTGCAGTAGCCGGACATTCGGAGGATTTCAATATCCTGGCAGTCTGATATCATCAGACGGCGAAATTAAGATCGACATTGAAGCACGAATCAGAGAGGCTGGGGCTACCTTCGCGAGTTTTCGAAATATTTGGAGACCCAATCGGATTGTTCCACGCACCAATATTCGAATGTACTACTTTATTGTGAAACATGTTGTGTATAGGCAGATATAACGCAGATGATGTCTAAAATTCATAATTCTGACGGCCTTACAGCTGGATATTGTGTGCCGAGCAACATAAAAGCCATCAGACACCGATAACAATAGATGCTGAAAACGTGGATGGAAATGGCCACATATTGCAAGGGAGGACGGAATCTGTGAGCAAGAGTCCCCTCAATATTCGGGACCTGATAGGATATAGAATATTTTCGTATTTTCAATTAAAATAGTCTTGATAACAAATTTATGGTCTATAGATGGTATATTTCGTAACAAGATAAAAACAGTTATGTACAATGTTCAAAATTTAAAAAACATTATTTTTGCCCCCTCAATATTTTTGGAAAGCTGAAGGGGGGGGGGGAGTGACATAAAAAAAAATTAATATTTGTATCGGGCTTATATTAATTAAATAAGTGAGGAAATGTACAGACCGGTTATCTGTCCATAATCTGTTATATCCAAAAGGTCACATAGAGTTTACCTAATCATGAAACAGCTTACGATCTAATCAACGGTAAATTCTTTTTGGCCATCACAAACGTTTGCACTTACCCCGCGAATTTATAGATTCTGATCTCTACCTTGTAGTGCCTGCCTTGCTATACAGCAAGAGTGTTGTTCGATTTCAAATGTAAATATCAGTTTGAATGGAGTCTAATCAAAGCTTTTCTAATTTATTTGAGACACATCAGCTGAACTAAATGACTGTCTCAAGATATAGAAAACTATTGTGTTAGAGCAAAGAGATCTGCTTTTGATTTGCTTGTGATCTATTGCATATTCATAGCATTTGCATTTTAGTTAATGTTGAATCAAGTCTGTACAATGGGTTGTACAACAGCCTGCAGTTTATGTCATAAAGACTGGTAGATAATCACTAACCTTCGCCCATCCACCGCTCGGTGCATCAGCTGCATTG
Source organism: Armigeres subalbatus (assembly GCF_024139115.2). NCBI lineage: Eukaryota > Metazoa > Arthropoda > Insecta > Diptera > Culicidae > Armigeres > Armigeres subalbatus. Next base: position 235,382 of record NW_026943347.1, on the reverse strand, counting down.
CCAGTTCCATAAGGCAGCGGGCATTCAGCTGGTTCGGATCTTCAATGGCTTTGTTCAGAATAGCCTGAATCTCCGGTGAAAACTGTCCGATATCGTTGGCCTCGGGTCCCACCGCCAGTCCCAGTCCGGCCAACCCACGCGTCAGCGTGTCAGCAGAGGAAAGCGACTTAGAACGCTGCAGGGGCGTAAGGCCTATCGAACTGCCCGGTGGAAACATTACTGACGGCGACTGTTGGCCATTGTTGCTGGTCTGCGATGTGGGGAAATTGGTTGCTTGGGGTGCTGCGTGTATCACCGGCTCTGGGGCAAATTTCACTCGTGGTCCAGACTGTGGATGACAAAAACAAAACGGTTGAAGCTTATTACCAGATCCTTATGGTTTGAACACAAGCTGAATTAGTCATACGTGCAAAATATTTCCGCTTGACGGTGAGTTGACCAATGGCATGTGGGAAGATTGCAGCTGTACTCCTACGTGCTGCATCGGATGGGTAGACATCATGATCGGTCCCCTTTGAGGACTGCCGATGTTGCCCAGTTGCATTTGATGTGCTCGAGGATGCATGTTCAACGGCATGTGCGCGTTCGATTTCGAGTGCTGCAAGGAGCTGCTGTATATGTTGAGAGATCTGAAAAAAAAAGATCCAGCCGATTAGACCGAAATGTGACACGTTGTCGGTTCGGACTAGCGTACCTGGAATTCTGCAGCGGCATACGGCCGTCCGGGAGATTGTTCATCTGAAATTCTTGAGCATGCACGTTGAGTTTGTTGGCCAGTCCATCCATGCGAACATCTACGGGCGGTAGAAGTTACAGATTTGTCATGAAAAGGTTACTGTTAGTAGCGGGTATTACTTGGAGGACGATAGATTTCCATCGGTGGCTTACCACGCAACTGTTGTTGTTGGGCATGTTGCATTGCCTGACTCTGGGTGAAGGCCAGGCTGCGTCGTTTGTTGGCATTCTGTGGAGAAATAGGCATAGGTTACTCAATATATTGTTTATTATTTTGTCAACTAGAAACAGAAATGGTTCATTGAAACATTGATACCTCCACCGACATTCCATTGATAGATTCCGAGTTAGAAGAAGAGACATTTTATTAGCGAAAATAGGTAAATTTACAACAGAAGAGCGAGATTATTACCATGTCCATTACCTGCTGGTTGGAAGCTCGGATAAAACTACGCTCCCGTGAAATCCCTGGGGATATGTAGGCTTCCTGCATTTTCTTTTGATCGTGGTCTGCCATCTTTGGAATCAGTTTATATTTGGTATTTTTAGTTCAGTGCTTCGTAGGTTTCGTATTTATTCAGTTCATTTGGCTGGTTTCCAAAAGTAATCGTAGCTGGAAAAAGATTTAGAAAGCACAAAGATAGTAAAACGGTTATTCACAAATATACATTTACATATTATGGCTGCTATCTACATAAATTGAACTTCAATGTAATTAGAGTTTGTATAATATGTTTACAATGCTTTTTGCTTCAAATATTTTTTGCTTCAATAGCACTACATTCCAAATGGAATTTGGCTTGATTCAGCTTACTGTTTCATTAGAATTTTCACAGTTATTAATTGAAAATTCTATGCCAGCCAATTGTATAATATATACCGTTTTGGCTCAAATCCCGGAAATGACTCATATTCCGAACACTGGCGTTTTTGCACCCTAAAACTAAAAACTCCAGTTTTCAGTTCTGAGGATCAAGATTACAAATAAATTCAAGATCCTATGCAGGGAATTACACGAATAAAGCCAAAATGGTTATTTAAAAGCGAGTGTTCGAGTCACAAAGGTAGACTAAATCCGGGTGAAATTCCACACCTTTTTCAAAATCGATATTTTTTTCAGAACAAACCGCTAAGTTGAAACTTTACTAATAGTTGATAGTTCACGGATCCTACTAAATAGTGTAGAAGTTATTTGTAAAAACAAATAAAAAGGTGGATTGTACTATTTTTTGCCTCACGTGGAAAATGTTGGAGAAATGAGATTTTTATTTTTCTTGGCTAGCGGTTGATATTTTTTCGGTAAACAATCATTTATAGTTGTATTTCAACTCAAAAGCAAATTAATTGTCGCGTAAACGAAAAAAAAAACTACTATGTTACAATTGGTTGTGACGGCAGCGCGAAAACAAAATGGGGCTGGTTGACGCTTTTTTAAACATTAAAACACATGTTTACCGGAGATAGTGATTTATTTTTAGATTAGCAACATGAAAGTTGAATTATTTTGATTGAAAAAAAAAACATGGGTTGATAATTATATAATTATAAGTAGTCTAACACGTAGTTTTCCAAAGTTCTAACCGTACGTATTTAAAAGTTTTCAGTATAAGGGAAGTGCACCGGTTTTGGCCAACTTAGTGCCTAATCTGGCCAACCCTGAAAAATACACATTTTTCCAAAATAATCAATCAGTTTAAAGCAGCGTTGAATCATGAGGGATATATGTCTTGTTGGAACCAATAAAACCTTCGCGATTTGCTTTTTTTTTGGAGTTATTCGCCAAATTGGCCAAATTAGGAACATGGCCAAAACCGGTACAGTTCCCTTATCACTGGTAATAACATTTTGAAAGCATTTGAAAATATACTTCCTATCTTTACCACGATGAAACACAGTGCGTCTTCGTCAAGACAAATATACATTCGAAGAGTTTAGTCATTAATATGCTTTAACTTCATTGTTTTTCTCTAGCAATCAATTACACGAATAATCTGAAATACTTTGCGTTTTTTGAATTGGCCACACAATGAACATGGACGGTGACTGTTTTCCATAGTTTCTGTGCGAGCGTGGTTTAGTGGTGAGGACCTAAGTCGAGGCTTCATTCGCGTGATTCACTAAACGCACATCTCTACTGAATAAGCCTTGTCGATAGAAACTTATGTAGGTGTGGAGCCGGTTACGATGACATCGATCACGTAGTTTGGTTCTTCTCAGAAAATGACGCCTTCAGAGGCAACTATACCCTATACCTTATACCCGAGGTAAACAACTCTTCAAGGAAGTAAGAGGTATTTTGGGAGATCGCGATGTGGATTATATGCAGGCTATCTATGCTTTTCTGTGCTCGGCTGATTACAAAGGCTAATGCTCTTGTTTTTCTATTTCTCAGTTTTTCTCGCTCGATTCTTTTTTTTTTATTCTGTGTACAACTAAGCCCTGGCCATCCGGAAGATAATCCCTGCCTGGCCAAAATTGAGCATGACACCACGAAAAGCCGATTCCAACGTCAAATGTCCGGATGAGCAGCCTAAACTCAATTCTCTATCCTGTCCATCCTGAATTAAGTAATTTTTAACCTTGTGTCACCACGGTCTATGTCCCTTCCCTACTATCTGTTAATGATAAAATGATATACATTGTAAACATATCATACTTAAGAATTCTGGCTTCGCAAAGCGTGGAACACAACTGTCAAATAAATGAAATGGTTAAAAAATACGACCGAATCTGGTTGTCCAGAAGTTACATGAACTGGTTTATGACAAGTGTGTTACTCGAGATGCTTACAAACATAACCTACTCGCTTTTAAGGAATTCAAGTAATGCAATAGACATCTGGATTTGTAAGAATGTATGAAAAACCGTCCAAAAAATCTTCATTAAAAATAGCGTTAAAAAATTTCTGGTGTTCACGGTATAAAAGGAATGTAAAACCATCTTATTACCTTTTGCCTTTCTCGTACAACACAGTTGTACTGAAAGGCTATCAGTTAGCATTAGCATTAGCATTGAGCAATTCGCACAAATTCGTAGGTGGTACAAGCCAAGACTATTGTACGAGAGTAGCATCACTTTCATCAGTTACCACAGGTAATGATTTGGGACTAATCACTACCTCTTAGATGGAAGCAAAGCACTTTCCAATAGTCGAGATCTGTCCTGGCCACGCCCTTGCGAATGCTAAGGAAGCAGAAGGATGGTTATTTGGACACCTACTTAAGAAAGATGCAGAGAACTCTACGACCTCTCATAGGTGCCACGGGAGGTATTGGGATTGTGTGGAAGGTTATAACAGTAGGAATTGTTTTGGAAGATCGTGAAACACCGAAAGAACGAAGATAGAAATACAAAGTAGGAAATGGACGAGCCTGGCCTCCTGCTTATAAGGCAGAAGCGGTAGCCACTAGACCACCGAGCTCGTCAGTTGTACTGAAAGGCTATTAGTTCACTCCAAAATCGAACTTTTGATAGAAGTCTCTTAGAACCATGGTATTATATTCGACCATTCGACTCGGCTCGTCGAGCTAAACAAATGTCTGTTTGTGTGTATGTGTGTGTATGTACACACGAAAACCGAGAAACATCAGCCAAATTTTTATATAGTAATTCTTAACCGATTTTTCACAACAAATTGCTTCGACGGGGGACAAATCCTAGTTGATCACTATTGAATGAATATAAACACGATCGGTTACTGCGTTCAAAAGTTATGAAGAAAATGGTATGTTGAAGTCTAGGGATGGGCAAAACGGTTCATTCAGGTGAGCCGCTCTAAACCAAGCGTTCACTTAAATGAGCCGACTCATTTGAACGGCTCGTTAGTTCATTCAAATAAACTGTGAACTCCCGGCGGTTTTAGCGATACATCTTTCAAATTATCGGAGATCATTTTTATTTTGAACTTCTAGTAACTTCTTGATTTAAAACTCATGTCTACTAGAGGACTTTATTGCTGTTTTGTTTTATTTCGTTCTCCACGCACCGTTGTAATTTGAACGATTTAAAGATTAATGGAATTTAAATTAAAAAGTGTTGAGATTAGAACGGCAAAATTACTGTTGTTGATATTTCTTTCAAAAGAAGAAAATACACACAAAAGCCTTATATCTTGCGTATTCAGCTAATATATTGAATATCATTAACAAGAAACCAATTTCAAGAAATTCAACATACCAAGCAGGTGTATTAAAACACCAATGAAGTAGCTGTTTATTCTTCGATTTCCTGTTTTAGTAATTGTACCTGTTTTAGAGTTAACTTTTCCCGTTAAAAAAATATTCGTTCAATCGAAAAACCTATATTTTTTTGACGCCTTTAACTATTTTTAAATAAGAAATAAAAAGTCAAAGAAGTGCTGGCACAGACAAACAGACATAACACATTGAACATTCACTCATCCAATTCATCGTCGTACACACACTAACGACATCTGCTGTTTTCACTAAGTGATTTGCCCACGAACCAGATGGCGGTAGTGAGCAAACGTCAAACTCGAGCAAATCCGATGTGCGCGCTACGAGTGATCGATTGGCCAACTAATGACTATTTAAATTGGCCAGTAAATCAGTGAACGATGAGAACTTTACAAGTGTTATGTCTGTTTGTCTGTGGTGCTGGTTTTTAAACTTGGCCTAGCATGCGCCCGATTTTAAACCAATATCAAATCATTTCACTCGTGCAGCATTTTTTCAGTTTTTATTTTTGATTTTTAAAATGACTAAAGACTTGAAAAAATGGGTTTGTTAGGTAAGTTGGCCTTAAAAGAGTCAAAGAATTGACTGAGACAATAAAACCCTCTTTCAAATCGAGGATCCAGAAATACGGACTGCGCTACCAGCTCGTTTATTTCAAGGCCAGAAAATGCTGATGAGTATGTAAAAGAGTAGCAAACAAACAAACAAACAGAAAATCTCAAAATTAGGCGGCTGATCGAGTCTTTTCTATTTGAGGCGCGGTTCATTTGAGAGCCGCGGCTCAAATTTAAAGAACCGTGGTTTGAACGCTTTTTCTTACGAACCGGTTCAAACGAACGGCTCGAGAGCGTTCGCCCATCTCTATGTTTAACCATACATGGTTGGCTGGTTGATTCGCCTTACAGCGCACATAGGAGAAAATGAGATAAATTCCTGGAATTATTTAGTGCTTTCATTAATGTTATTTACATTTATATTATGTTTAACTAATGTTACAAAATGCCCCGAAAATCCCGGATGGTTATTCTACAAGCTATATATTATGAAATGGAACTATATTTGTTTGGGTTTATTCAATTTCATAAATTTGGTTTATGGCCAGGTATTGACTATAATTACTCCTTAGTGCAGCGTTTGCAGGAGGCATAATGTAGGCAATTATTTATGATGTGTATCACACTAAGGTAAGAAAACGATTGAATCGAGAAAAGTATCGTCACCGCTAGGTGGATTAATCTGGGTTTTTGGCTAATAAGAAAGAGCAGTTACAACTTAGGTTTTTGTTTACGCCACATAATGCACATTCTCACATACATTTCATTCATTTCAAGACAAAATTTTCAAAACGACTTATCTGCTTTTGTAAACAAAGATTCAAACGACGATTTGACGAATCTGATAGCTCTCCCACGCAAACCAACACCATCAATAGGTATGTGAAGGTTTCCGCTACCCGTTGATGGTGTTGGTTTGCGTGGGAGAGCTATCAGATTCGTCGAATCGTCGTTTGAATCTTTGTTTACAAAAGCAGATAAGTCGTTTTGAAAATTTTGTCTTGAATTTATTTATCTTACATCTAAGGGAAGATCCATAAAGTACGTCACGCTAAAATTGGCAATTTTCAACCCCTTCCCCCTTTGTCACGCTTTTCATAACAAACCTCTAAAAAATTTGTATGGATCGTCACGCTGCTGTGAAACCAATCCCCCCTCCCCTAGAGGCGTGACGTACTTTGTGGATGGTCCCGCTAAACAGGTAACACAGGTAACACTGAATCAACAACTTGACGCCACAATAGGGCACTGCACGGACTGCTTTGTCCCTTTCTCGCTGCAAAGAAATTAGTAAACAACAAGGCCAGTAAACGTCAAAATTTATGATGAACGAAAGAGAAAGAGATACGTCTGTGCAGTGCCCTATACACGATTCGAGGCCGCATCTCTCTATCCTCGAATGTGCCCCACGCTCGCCAGGAACCTGGAATAGGCTAGATGTACCAGTTGGGGGCTATAGCACCAGTGCTTTATATGCCAAATGGTCAATCAAATCACCGCAAACCGAATTCATATCGATAAAGCATATTCATACGATACGATAACACCATTGATTTCCTCCAAAACAAGCAAAGCATAATTGTAAAAATTAGTTTTGCCTAATTTTTGACGTCCTTTGTACCAGTTGTCGCACTAGTGGTCCCAATTTGGCTAATCCCATAACAATATATTTAATTGTGATCAATTTAATCAGATTTTGCAAAACAATAAACGATCCGATTATTTTCACAGATATAAACAACAATACAAATTATCATCGCTTTCCGGCAAAAAATATAAATAAGTAAAAAGAACCGTTGAGTTCTACTGCAGATGTTCGCAAGCATCATCAGTGATAAGGTACACCGGGGCAAGTTGAAATGCGGGGTAAGTTGAAACGGAAGCTGTAATTCAGATAGGAAACGACCGAATGCACTGGTTTATTTTTTTCAACAAACTACTCGCCTAAACGCTCCTTCTGACTGCCATTCCCGAAAGATTGCAGCTTTCAAAAGCAATCCCTGCCATTGTTTATTTTTCGCCCTTTGTAAAATACAAACCAACTATTTGACGTGTCAATGAAACAGGTCTCAAAACCATGTTTGGTAGAGTTTTTTCATCAAATTTTCACGGTAGGTAATCATTCAATGTTGAATAAGCATAATGATTATGAAAAATCGATGAAAGACCCGTTTTAATTTTTGTATTTTAATTGTTTGATATTGCTCTGCATGTTCAACTCATCGGGGCAAATAGAAATGCGTGGTGCGGGGCAAGTTGAAACAAACGATTCAAAACGTCACCCTCGCAATTAAAAGTAATTTTTTAAAGAATTCAACATGGTCCGTTAATACATACATTCAAAAAACATAAATTTATGAAAACATGCAAACTTCTGAACCTAAATTTAATAAATTTCCACCCCTTCAGTCCTGAATGCAACCCACCTGCAATCTCCACTAGAATGAAAAGGGGTCATGTTTAAACTGCAGTTTTGTGATTCTTAATCTACTGAGCAACTCTCAGAAAAATAAAACATAGAGTATGTGAACATTTCGTTAACTACATCTTTCACTACCCCAGCTGTTTATTTCTCTAATCGAAGAGTTTATGAGAGATGTGATGGCTGGTTAATTAATGTAGTTATGAAGAAGCCACAGCCGAATTAATCAACTGCGCAATATACAAGTGAACCAAATAATGAAGCATCCTGAATAGTAATCTGAGTGGTCACAGTAGGAGGAAATCAATTTGATAAATTTTCAACGCAGCGCGTTCTCCAGAATTTGGTCTCTGAAAATACGCTTGTGACTTTGTTGTACACTGCCCTTATTTGCATGAGAGTCCCATGTCAGTTTCGTTGACTTGAGTAATTTGCTGTTGAATTTATCAAACTTGTTTTACATGGAGAAATACAAAAAAATCTAAAAAATTGAAAAAAAAAATTGGTATCTCTCCAAAAAATTCTTTATCCGTATTTATCCGTGTTAATTGTCCCACAATTAAATAGACCATACTTAAGTTTATTTCTTGTGTAAAAGAGTACCTATCAAAATCTGGAATCTAAAGATTAAATATCAAGATGAGACAACAAAAGTGGAACTTGTATTCAAATTTCTAGAACAAAGGCTACTATTCTATCAGTTTTTCTTAAACAGAAGACAATTTTAAGCTAATTACTGAAAGAAAATCAAAATCGTCAAAAACTTACATGGGACTCTTATGCGAATCCTGGCAGTATTATAGTCACCTTTCCAACCTCGTGCTTCTTGAGTCTCACTGAGTACATACATTTTGTTATTAATACGGCAAAATTAGCTCACGTCTGTGTATATCGCAGTGTTTCAACTTGCCCCGATTCGCGGGGTAAGTTGAAACGATGCATATAAAAAAATAATTTAAATATAAAAAATATTTATAAAAAAGTTTGTTAAGATTGCTTATTTTTTATGAATAATATTTGGCCCGAGCTAGCAAACACCGCAAACGGATTCAAAATATATCAAAGGGTGATTTTTTTACAGCACTTCGAATTTCAACTTTGAAAAAACCGTTTCAACTTGCCCCGGTGTACCTTACAGCGGGTCCGATACAAATACAAAACTTATGATACCTCTCGCATGATGCCAAAAGTTTCGTCAGGAAGCGCGTACTCAAACCATTCTCGCTAGTACCAATCAATTTACTGTACAAAACTCGACAACATTCAAAACTTGTGTTACCTCTCCGTAGATACCAAAAGTTTCTAGTTACAGTTCTAAATATTTCAAATTGTAGTGATAAATACAAAAAAGTCATTTATACCTGTATTACGCGCGCGATTCTCAAACTTTCGTAGACTACACATAAAGAGTTAAATACATCAACAAATAAAATACCATCATCATCATCGAGGCGAACAATATAGTCTGTGAGCGCCCTAATGAAATATCAAATCATTTACATTCGTCCAAACAAAAATATCCGTTAGCACAAACTTCGTCAAGATACACAATTAGTCAATAATAAAAACTTAAATAAATAGCTGTTTGAAAAACAGTTTTCACGTGTGAAATTCAATGTCTCTTGAACTGTGATAGTGTACTTGCTCGCTTGATGTGGGCAGGCATCGAATTGAAAACATTTATTCCTTTATAAAACAATGAATTTTGTGAAGCACCATGCAAAAAATAAGGTGTTCTTATTTCTTCCGCGTTTCTAGTATTATATCCATGAATGTCACTTCCTCTTTCAATTCGATTACACAAATATCGTGGCAGCAATCTATTTATTATTTTAAAAATGAACACCATAGTCAAATAAACAATTCTCTGCTTCACTGATAACCATTGCAAAGCGTCCAACAGAAAGGAGGAGGAAGTGAATCTATTACATCTCAAAATCAAATGCATTACTTTATTCTGCAAACGCTGTAACCTCGATATTTGTGTTTCATTAGCTAGAAATAAAATGGAAGCACAAAAGTCCAAGTGAGGAGAGATGATTGACTTGTACAACTGTATTTTACTCGCAACAATTAATTCGTTTTTTAATCGACATAAATTTCCATACTTCTTGGCTATTTTCTTGATGACATTGTTGATATGAGAGTCAAATTTCAATTTATCATCAATAATCACGCCAAGATATTTAATTTCTCGAACGCGATCATTTGTTTCATCATCAATTTGAACGGAAACATTACCAATGACTCGATTTCGCAAAATTACCATGTAGGGTGGGTGTTCCAATTGTCGCCATACATAAGAACAACTATTTTTTTAAAATAATTAAAAGGCATGTGGGGGGCTTTATATATCAAGCGAAAGGTTTCACATCCTGCTTCTTAGAACAGCTGTGATAACCACAAAAAATTTGTTATAATCATCAAAATTGATTAATCCATAATAGGAACGCATGCACCAGTTGTGGCACTATTATTAATTTTGGTTCCTTATTTGGCAAATCCCATTGTTTTCTTATGGGACTGGCCAAATAGGGACCACTAGTGCGACAACTGGTGCAAAGGATGTCAAAAATTATGCAAAATCAATTTTCACAATTATGCTTTGCTTGTTTCGGAGGAGATCAAAGGTTTTATCGTATCATATAAATATGCTTTATCGATATGAACTTAGTTTGCGGTGATTTGATTGGCCATTTGGCATATAAAGCACTAGTGCGACAACTGGTGCTATAGCCACAACTGGTACATCTAGCCTATTTAGTTTTGCTTACATTCAACTTCAATGAGAATAGATAGAAGGTGAGGAAGAAGACCAAATGCAAGTGTATTAGTGGATGATGGGAAATGTAAACAGCAAATGGTGACGTACATATTTGCACGGCTTCTTATGGGAGCTCGTTCGAATGTAGTAGTGAAAGCTTTTTCGCCATACACGAAAGGCACGCACACAATATATGGATTTCCATACCTTAGTATTTATTTTCATTGATTCAACTTCAACTGTTTTTACTTCAACCATAGGTAGGTTCTGATTGTTTAAATGGTTTAGTACTCCTTTGTAAAAGTTTTCACCATTTAGGTGCGGGAGACTGACACTTCTCCCCTTTGACTCTATGACACTCATTAGTTATCATGCTGTCTGTTAACCCTTTTAGGACGACTTTTTTTTACGTAGATTTAACGTACTAGTTTAGTTTTTTTTCACAGATAATAGAGTTTTAAATAAAGCTAAACTATTTCAGGGTCTCCAAACGCCCTGGAGTTCAGATCATGTGATCTACCCGATGAATTAAGTCATGAAAGATGTATCCGCTCAGCGCTAAACATCCCAGCAGGTCCGTTAGGCTGATAGGATCACACTGATTACTTTTAGAAGATACTAGAGACCTTTTTTAATTCTTCCTGGAGTTCAGAACACATGAACTACCCAAACAACCAAGTCATGTACCACATGTACCCACACGTCCATTGGCCACATGTATCCGTGCATCGTTAAACATTCCAACTGGTGAGTCAATATGATTTTAATTCTTCCTGTACAATCAACATACTGATGAACAACTGGAGAAAGTGGGGACCTAGCTCTCTTCTGTGATTTTACACAGCTAACCTAAAATTCCAGGCATATATGACCTATCCGTCCCGAAAGGGTTAAGAAAACTAAAGAAAGGGAAACTTTAAGAATATATTTAGCAATGCTCTCCGTTAGCGAAATCCGGTTTTTACGGAAAGATATTGCTACCTAACCTGATATCCTATCACTAAAAGAATCAGTTTTTTAGATGAGCGCAGCGCGCTTTATAATTGTTCGGTAGGCTGGCGGCTAAACTGTCAAGGTCATCAGTTTTAAGCATCATGTCATCAGAAGTTGGACATTATTCCTCGATTCCAGATATTCTGGAATTTATTAGATTGCCCTTGATCATTCTAAAATGATTTAGATAAAAGTGCATTGGTTATCCCAAGCCTTCCGGAAACTTATCGTAAGGCAACATAAAAAAGTATTAGTTTTAATTGATCACTATCAGAAAGAATTTATAGAAAAAAAAACGCATTGTTCTGGGTCAAACTTTATCACATGTTCTGGTAGATCTGTTTGGAATTGAGACGGTATTTTCTTAAATTCATTGGGTAAGTGTATTTGCATTGGCCACATTTTTTTAAATTTTGGTCCACAGAAATAATTATTATTTTGAAGAAAATTGATAAATATTTTTTGAGCTAAAACACCCTAGAAATCTCGTTTGATGTTGTATTCATGATAGTTGCCAAAGTAGTAGGACTCAAAACAAAACGCAAGGTAATGTCCCTTCGAAGAAACCGATCACAGTGTAGTCAGATTAATCGAATTAGATAACACATTGAGATGCTTCTATGATCTAATAATATTATCCATGTGACGGCGCTACAATCAACGTGTTGGACCTTTGGAATTGGAAAACTTTTTAATTCTGAGCAAAGCCGGGCACAATCAGCCAGTATCAACTAATTGGCAAAGTTACATCGATGAGAATGGGTCAAACATTGCATTGATCTATCCAATTAATTCGTTCACCCACTGTACAAGCACCTCAACAACCGCCATTCAGAGCGTGGGCTCATCAATGCACAAGAAATGGGCGCGCGCTTACTAGTCGGCGGCAAAAACCGTCTTAGATCGACGTCGCCGCTACCTTCATCAGTATCCAGTGTGCATTCATCAATGCATGGGCGGACGAGCCTATTATCATATGTGTCAAGTCAACCTTGAAAGTGCTTACGTCCGTTAGTCTGTCGTTGATTTGGTGTGCTCAAATGACTTCGGCTTACATCAACGTTGTCTTTTTTCGTATATTGATTATATCTATAGCCTGGTGCGCATCGGAGAGATAATTTTGTTCGTTGAAACCCGTTCTTAGTCATACATCTGGCTATGAATACATATGTATGTATGTACCTAAAAGTAAATATGTTTCCTCTAAATTACCTTTATCTTCTTAAGAATTTTAAAACTTCTTCATGTGGTGCGCACGCAAACTTGGATTATGAGAATTGAATCAGCTGAGCGGATTTATAAATCTTTGAATACTGCTCTAAAATAAATGGCTCGATACAACTAGCTGTATTCCGTGCAAGCAATACCTATTTTATACACTCCCGGCCAAAAGTTTGGGTTCACCCCCTACAAATATGACAAAGCTTTTTGCACATATTTGGCTACAGAACTTTTTTTCGATTTCTGATCTTCAGAGATCATACAATAAATAATGAGATTTGAGATATTTGATATAGTAAATTATTCTTGAGATGTATGCCAATATTTAGCTTGTATGCCAATATTTTTTTGCCTCAATTTAATCTAAATGTATAAACCTAAATTTCTGGAATATTTCAAAGCAAATGTGGAAACAGGATCCTAAAAGCATACTCTTTTGATACTTGTTTCGAAAATACGGCGGAAATATCTTGTTTTAACTATAATTACTAAAATAGTGAGAAACATGTATGACCGACATCGGGTAAAAGTTTTAGTTCACCTCTTGGATTCAGAGAAGCAATTTACTCAACACTCATTTATTTTTTGCCCATTTTTAGCTCATGAAGGTGCATATTAAGCACAAACATGCTACGTTTTGACAGGGCAAGTGAATTGAACAACTCAGTTGAATTCAATTGTCTTACCAAAAGTTGAACATGTTCAATTTTCTTTTCATTCAAGTGAATTGAACGAAGATGTTTATGCTACGTTTTGACAGGGCAAGTGAATTGAACAACTCAGTTGAATTCAATTGACTTGCCAAAAGTTGAACATGTTCAACTTTCTTTTCGTTCGAGTGAATTGAATTAAGGTGTTTACACGTTCAGTTCGCGTTCGATTCAAGCGACTTGCTCATTTCACTTGCCTTGTCTAAACGTAGCATAATGACGTTTAATACGCGTTCAATTCGAGCGACTTGTTCAATTCACTTGTCCGGTCCAAACGTAGAATAAGCCTAAATTTATTTCGTGGTTTATGTTGCAAAATTTGTATTAGGAATATTTGAGAAAATTTGTTTAGAAGTTGAATTATAGTTACTTGTTTTTTTAATATTCTTGGAGGAAAATTTCACGTTATTGTAAAATATTCAATATAATCAGTTGAACTATAACTACACATTGCATATCCGAACGGTAAATTGAACTAATTTGGTTCCATATAGTTCCTGGAGAGCTCAAATCGTACTAAAATGACAGAGTTATTGAAAAAATACAATTTTTGAGCGGGGACCCCAAACTTTTGGCCGAAACGAATCATACCCGTTTATCACTACTTCAGTGATTTAAAGAATCCGGATTCTTGTCAAATATTCTGAAAGTTGGTATTGTTCGGATTCACGGTCCTCTTCCCACACATGCTTTGAACTTACGTCGGCTCATAATCCAAGAATTTTAGTTTAAAAATTCAAATTATTTTTGGACAAAAAATTGTAACTTTGGTCTAAATTTTAACATGTTTTCCACCAAAAAATTGTTCTGTCAAACGTCTCAAGTTTAAGATCTACTTATTATCTTTCGAATGAGCCAAAGAAATATGGCCAAAAAACTGTCATATGTTTTAGAGGGTGAACTCAAACTTATGACCGGGAGTGTACATACAAAAGTGTATCTGTATGTACGCTCGTTACTGTCCACCCCCGTATACGGGTCTGATTAATTGGCCTTTCCGTGAACTTGTTTGTTGATTCATTTGTTTCGATTTATTAAACAAACTTTCAGGAACAGCGATGAAGATAAGAGAAAAAATACTCTCAATCATCCACTTAAAGAGTTATAACGTCTTTCTCATATGAGTAAAAACATAAGTTGGGTTTTTGGTAGTTAAATTCATAACATTCGATAACAAAGAATTGATGCGTATATGGCTTTGTTTTTCTTTTTTGTGATTTTTTTCAGAAGTGGACATGTCAGATAACAATAACAAATGATGAGCTTGAGCTTGAGCTTGATTGATTGCTCGTAGTTGCTACTCCATTATGACCAGATCAGCTGTTCTTGCACAGGGAACCAACAGATGTTTGCTTAGAACTAGCACACATCTTCAATGTACAAGTACTGGTGATCTCATTTGTTAGGTCATACTGGCGCCTGCCACCTCAGAATGCAAGTCAATGTAGGGAAGGGGGAGGAAATGGTGATGCAATCAATCGCCCACTGCAAGCCGAATATACCTCTGCACTTGCCACTAGTTCATGCGGAATTTGTTGGAATTTTTGGGTTAGGTTCGAGAAGCAGAGGTCCGTCTTGGTTAACTAGCTGCCAATGTGATAGATAGGAGAAAGCAACTGATGGAATTTCTAATTGGATGTAGGAAACGAGCTCTATAGTTCATTTCCAATTCTAGCAGATTACTGTTAGAATAGTCAAGTTGAAGGTATAGGAATAGTAATGGGAACGGTATGGAAGTCCATTTCCAGTTCTAGCGATTGCTAGAACATGAGAAATAAAGAGAAAGATACAAAGTAGGATAATGGAACGGACCTGGGATTGAACCCACGACCTCCTGCGTATGAGGCAGAAGCAGTAGCCATATGACTACCAAGCCCGCTCGAAATGTCAGATAACAATAACAAATGATACAACTGCCTGTCTGTCTAATCCTTATAGATTTGCAAACTACTGTATCGATCGGTGTAAAATGTGGTATGCATGTGTTTTGGGGCCGAGCGAGGAAGGTTCTTATGGTGGTCTGGAAGGGACTACCATATAATTATTTATTACTAGCAGACCCGACGAACTTCGTTTCGCCTAAAATTGATTTATTCTCTGATTTTTTCTCGAGTTATGCAGGAATTTCTGTTTCATTTGTATGGGAGCCCCCCTTTCCAGAAGAGAGAGAGAGAGGGGTTTTGAATTACCACAGAAACATATCTTCCCTTCCAAAATCTCCACATGCCAGATTTGGTTTCTTTTGCTTGATTAATTCTCGTGTTAAGAATAAATTGGAGTTTCATTTGTATGGAAGTCCCCCTTTCCAAAGGGGGAGGGGTCTTGAACCATCTTAAGAACCTTCCCCGGCCCCAAAAGCCTCGGCATACAAATTTTCACGTCGATCGGTTCAGTAGTTTCCGAGTCTATAAGGTTCAGACAGACAGAAAATCATTTTGATGTATATAGAAGAAGAAGATAGGGTTTGGCACTTCATCCCATAGCTCCTATTTCTATCTCATCAAAGCAATGAAAATGCATTTGGTTTGCTGTTTGTTTTTGTGATTTTTTTCACCAGTGCGCACGCGTGTTAGCAAAAAGAAGCTACGAGATTGGTGCTGTGTTTCTTTTATTTGCGATGAGATGAATATATGTTCAGTGATATGAAAAACGGAACAGTTCCTCTAAATACATTTTCTCAGACTAATTTCGGAGTGGCCGCATTGCATAAAAGTCTTCTCCATTCAGCTCGGTCCATGGTAGCTCGTTGCGTACCTCGCTTTCTGGCTCCCGTCGGATCATTCATTCTGGCATTCGTGCCAGACATTCTGGCTACGTGCCCATCTCACTGTGGTCGTCCGATTTTCGACTATCATACAAATGAAACATCAATTTTTGCATAACCAAATTTGGCATATAAAGGTTTCTGTTGTTGTTCGAGACTCTCTCTCTCTCGGAAAAAAGCTAGTTCTTAATATAGGAGCAAGTTGTTAATCATGGAACTTATATCATACAAAATCATTAAAATACAAATTTTCATTTGAATGAATTTTAAAGGGGCCATGGGACAAAAGGGTCTAATTCAATGGCTTGACAATCGCCAACGAAGCACAATTCGCAGGGCTTTCCTTAAATTGGGGTAGGGCTTGACAGGTTAACCGGAAATTTAGGGGGCTGGTGTCAGGCTTCGCAAGCCAGCCATAAACAAGCAACTCTATTCTCTATCTTCTCGTTGTATACAGCGACGAAAAGCACTTGAATACTTGCTGATGTGCTGAAAGATTGCGGACTCGGAATCGCAGCGCTGCAGCAGGTGTATTGAAAGGGTTCAATTGTGTGAACCTGCACCCAACCGGCGGTTGTTGGATTTTCCAACAATTCTGTATAAGAATCTACCAAAACCTGTATAAGAACTGGGCATATGCGAAATTGAAAGATTCTTATACAAACATTGTATAAGAAGCTAACAATTTTGTAAGCTTTTCTTACATTTTTTGTATAAGAATCTAACAACAAGTTTTGGTAGATTCTTATACAGAATTGTTAGAAAATCTAACAACCGCCGGTTGGGTGTGCGAGTTAAGCAACTGGATTTCGCCAATGCATACGACGCGCAGCATCTCGAAGTAGCATTGCGAGAAGAGGATGAGCTCGATGGGGCTCCTCTTGAAGATTGCTGAAGTACATTTTAAGCAGCCATTAAGGTGGTTATACAATAAAACCACAAATCGGCCATCTTGGAAACCACGTGTTTTTTCTAGTGATTTTTCAACAGCACGAATTGAGAGAACCGCAACGCCCATGGGGATGAGCCATCCGTAGATAGTTTGGTTACTTATGCTAAACAATCGACTTTATTACGCTAGATTTGAACTTTTGATAATAGGAGTTTAAAATCGTGAGGTGAATTTCAAATTCACCACACGATTTTCTACTCCTATTATTAAAAGTTCAAATCTAGCGTAATAATTTTCGTACAATGCTAAAATTAAAGTCGATTGTTTAGCATAAGTAAGCAAACGATCTACGGATGTTTCATCCCAATGGGCTTTATGGTTCTCTCAATTCGTGTTCTTGAAAAATCACTACAAAAAGCACGTGGTTTCCAAGATGGCCGATTTGTGGCTTAGTTGTATAACCACCTTAACGACGTAGTGGAGAACGACGTCGGCTATGTCGGACGAAGTCAACGTAACGATTGGTTCGACGAAAAGTGCAGACAGATTCTGGACTATCACCCAACCAGTGGATGGCAGATTTTAATACAGTTCTGCATAAGAACCTTACAGAAACTGTATAATAATTGGGCATATACAATTTTTGGAAGATTTTAATACAATCGTTGTATTGAAATTATACAGATTTGTATTATTTTAATACAACTTCTGTATAAAAACCTTACAGATTTGTATATGCCACGTTTCATACAATAATTGTAAGATCTGTTTTTTTGGGTCTATAGTTGGGTCTATAGTTTGGTTCTATAGTTTGGGTCAATGTCCTTATAAGGACGCAGCGCGAGCGCTCGTGTTGCTGCTAGGGACTCGGCAGAACGAGAAACGCTTTAGACGGAAAGGGCGACCAGACCCACCTTTTCAAGAGAAGAAACGTAAGTTCTATCAGAAGCTCAACGCATCCCACAATAGCTTCATGACATTTTGACGGCCGAACTAAAGGTGGAAGCAGTACTTCGGAGAGTACTTGAACGGTAGTATACTTACTTACTTACGGATCCTGTACACCTCCGGTGGTGCAAAGGGCCGACTTGAAAGATCTCCATCCTGAGCGTTGCCCGGCTATCGCTTTAACCTGTTGCCAGGTTAGATTTCGGTCGACTTCTTTTATTTCTTTATTGAGGCTTCGCCGCCATGAGCCTCTGGGTCTGCCTCTGCTGCGATGTCCCGCTGGGTTCCAGTCTAATGCTTGTTTACAGATTTCGTTTCCGCCCTACGTAGAGTGTGGCCGACCCAGCCCCACTTTCGATCCCGAATTTCTGTTGCTATCGGCCTCTGGTGACAACGACGATGGAGCTCATTGTTTGAGATCCAGTTGTGAGGCCACCAGGCCCGAATTATGTACCGCAGGCATCTGTTAATGAACACCTGCAGCCGTTGAGTGTTCTCCACTGATACACACCATGTTTCGCTAGCGTATAACAGCACAGATTTCACGTTAGAGTTGAAAATTCGTATTTTGGTGCGTTCACTTATCTGCCTGTTTTTCCAGATATTTCTTAAACTCGCAAAGGCAGCCCTTGCTTTCTTGATCCGTGCGCCTATGTCGATCTTGGTACCGCCGTCCGACGCCATTTGGCTACCAAGATATTGGAAGCTTTCAACATTCTCCACTGGTTGCCCGGCTACTGTGAAACTGGAAGGAGTCGCCGTGTTTACATCCAACGATTTGGTTTTGTTGACGTTGATGACTAAACCTGCCGAAGAGGAGCGCTCGGCAAGGTCGTTGAGCTTACTCTGCATATCAGAGCGCCGTTGCGCGAGGAGTGCAACGTCATCAGCCAATTCGAAGTCGTTTAGATGCTCCATGGTTATAGGCTGCCATAACAGCCCGCGGTTTGGTTCACGGTCAATCGCACCTACCAGAATCTCATCGATTACGATGAGGAACAGTAACGGTGATAGGATACATCCTTGCCTCACACCAGCTACGACCCGGATAGGGTCGGACAGGACCCCATTGTGCAGTACTCTACACGAAAAGGCCTCGTACTGTGCTTCGATGAGGCCGATGATTTTCTCAGGAACTCCCTTGCGTCTCAGGGCGCCCCACATATTCTCGTGATTGAGACGGTCGAAAGCTTTTTCGTAGTCAATGAATACCAAGTAAAGGGACTCTTGGAATTCGTTGACCTGCTCCAGAATGATGCGGAGCGTGACAATATGGTCCACACAGGATCTTCCGGCACGGAATCCGGCTTGCTGCCGCCGGAGAGTCGCATCGATCTTCTCCTGAATCCGGGCTAGGATAATTTTGCACAGAACTTTGAGAACGGTACACAGCAACATAATGCCTCGCCAGTTATCGCATACAGTCAGGTCACCCTTTTGGGCACCTTTACTAAGATACCTTGCATCCAGTCGACCGGGAAAGTTGCGGTGTCCCAGATATTATGAAATAAACGATGCAGTAGTTGAGCGGATGTCATGGGGTCAGCTTTGAGCATCTCGGCTGATATGCGGTCGACCCCTGGGGCTTTATTCGATTTCATGCTTTGGATGGCTGTTTGAATCTCTAGCAGTGATGGAGCTTCGGTATTGACGCGTGTTATACGTCGGATCCTAGGCAGATCATGCCGAGGTGGTGATGGCCTGGCTGGCACTTGAAAAAGTTGTTCGAAGTGCTCGAACCAGCGTTTCAGCTGGTCAGTTGGGTCGGTCAATAACTGATCATTCGCGTCTTTCACAGGCATCGTTGCATTCATCTTCGCCCCGCTTAAGCGTCGTGAGATATCGTAGAGGAGGCGAATGTCCCCGGTTGCGGCGGCTCTCTCTCCTTCGTCGGCCAGAGAGTCTGCCCACGCTCGCTTGTCCCGTCGACATGAGCGTTTTACTTCCTTCTCAAGAGCCGCGTATCGTTGGCGGGCTAGAACTTTGGCTCCTCTGGTTTTTGATCGCTCTATCGCGGCTTTGGCTTCTCTTCGCTCCTCTATCTTCCTCCAGGTCTCATCGGTGATCCATTGTTTTCTCTGGGTGCGTAGTTCACCCAGATTGTTCTCGCTGGTGGCGATGAAGGCATTCTTGATGGCGGTCCATTGGTCTTCCACGCTGCCACCTTCCGGAATATCTGCAGCACGCGTCTCCAGTTCTTCAACGAAGGACCGTTTCACCGTGGCATCTTCCAGTCGGCGTGTGTTGAATCGTCGTCCAACTCTTTCCTCCTGCCGACGAATCCGCGCAATGCGCAGGCGTATTTCGCCGATGAGGAGGTGATGATCAGACGCGATATCGGCACTACGTTTATTCCGTACATCAAGAAGGCTCCGTTTCCATTTTCGGCTGATGCAGATGTGGTCGATTTGATTTTCTGTAAAGCCGTCACGGGAGATCCACGTGACCTTGTGAACCGGTCGATGAGGGAAGAGCGATCCCCCGATCACCATGTCGTTATTACCACAAAATTCTGCGAACAGCTCTCCGTTTTCGCTCATTTCTCCGAGACCATGGCGTCCCATAATGCGCTCATGGTTCGAGTTGTCGGATCCGATCTTCGCATTGAAGTCGCCCAAACAGATCTTGATATCACCCTTCGGAATTCTATCTACGACGGCATTGAGTTGACTGTAGAAGTTCTCTTTGTCTTGCAGATCGGCAGCATCGGTTGGCGCATAACATTGGATTATAGTAAGGTTTCGGACCCGTGTTCTAAATCTGGCAACGATTATCCTTTCACTTATAGGTTCCCACTTCATAAGCGCAGAGTGTGCCTGAGCGCTTAGTAGGAAGCCAACTCCGCGATGCCGGGGAGCGTGTTCACCTCGTAAACCAGAGTATAGCAGAACTTGTCCCGACGGCGTTCTGTGTTCTCCAAAGTTTGGCCAACGGACTTCACTCAGTCCCAGGATCTCAAGCTTCATGCGGCGTGCCTCATTGGCAAGTTGTGCCAATTTACCCTGCTGGGCTAGGGTTAAAACGTTCCATGTTCCTATTCGTGTCCGTTGTTTCGCGCTAAGAGTCGTCGCCGTAAAATCAGTCCGTATTCTTTCATTATCGGATTCTCGAACAAATTGATGTTTCGGGAACAGTAGGTTGTTGGCCCAAGGTTCCCTATCCACCGGGATGGGGCTGCCATCTTAGGTATAGCTTCCGGGGAATAGCATTTCATACTCAGCCGCTGGATGCCAGAACAGACGCTGTTGGAGCCGCACCTCCTTGGTGGACAGACGCTCGATCAGTCGGGTCAAATTTGTTTAAAGTCCTACCCAACACCAGGACTAGGCTAGTGCGCTTTGAGCGGCACACGGTCGCTTTGATAGGGCCTGCTTGGGGACACATGCAGCTTTTATAGAAGTTCAACAGAGCCCACTGTCGAACCCCACCACATCCTAGGCAGACCCCACAGGACGCACCCTCTCACTCTAGCTGATGTCAGAAGGACAACAGTGCCCAGGCTGCACTACCAGCTAAGTACGCAACCCTTAGCTGGCGGTCAATTGTCATCGGAAGACCCGTGGAAGCGTGAGTATTGGAACTTGTGAGGACCAGAGCTATGTTAGGCGCCCCTTCCCGGATGTCAACTCACCATTTCGCAGCCCAGTCGGTAGTATAGGCAGTGAGAAAAGTCAGCGGAAGAGACGACTGTTGTCTGTTGAACGACGAATGGAAATCAAACAGCCCGCATTTTGTGGGAAGTTAAGAATGCCATTCAACAACTAAAAACCAATAAGGCTGCTGGTAAGAATGGTATTGTAGCTGAACTCATCAAGAAGTGCCCGGAAAAGCTAGCCAATGGTCTACATAGACTGATAATCAAAATTTGGGAAACAAAACAGCTACCGTAGGAATGGAAGGGAGGGTTCATATGCCTCATCTACATGAAATTGTCGCTTTTGACGTAAGAAAACTTCTGAGAAGATCAGGATGTTGATCTTCTCGAAAGTTTTGGCACTCCAGCTTCTCGCATTTATTGTAAATGGGGCAAATGTCACAGTGATATCCTAGATCATCTACCGTCGACCGTCACTAATAGTGAATAAGTTCGTGGGAAGTTATCGAGTCGGCTTCGTTGTCGACCGCTCGACAACGGACCAGCTTTTTATTGTATAGCAAAACCTTCAAAAATACCATAAATATCAGGTCCCAATGCAAGGCGGCAGCTAGGTGGCATAGAGCTATTATGGACAATAATAGCTTTCCCGGGAAGCTAACAAGGCTGACGGTGGATGGTGTACAAAACTGTATGTCTACTAAAAGGCGATGGACTCTCGTGCTTGTTGCTTAATATTGCGCTAGAAGGTGTCATGTGAAGAACTGGACATACTTAGACATGCGCATTCCTCAGTTGGCCACCTCGGTAGGGTTGTTCGAAATGATCGCCAGCAAATGCGCTTGGTGGCACGCTTGTAAAAACAAAACCAGGGTAAATTTGGTCTGCACCCTACCCAAGCCCCACAGGACCAACAATAGAGTGCTTCGCTTTCGAATACGTCAGGCTATCAATGATAGACGTCTCCTACGGCTTGGAACTGCCTTATCCACCGTAACCTAATCGAAACCTTGTCGCCGTCCTTTAAACATTAGAGCTGCTTCTGGGTTGCTCCTGTCCATGCTTGTCGATGCTGACTGTGCCGAGGCAAGCATTTTGCCAATCATACACCGAAAAAATTCTTTATATTGAATATATGTGTCGCACACATAAATTTTTGCAATTTGGCGACCCAGATATATGCAATTTGTACCCACACATAAATTCAATAACTGCATATTAGAGACCACACATACATTTTATTTGATTATAGATTATATTTGTACTTCGCGTGGAGAATGGTTATGTGTGCACTAATTAGAATCATGAATTAAATTAATGGATTTTTGCCAATAAAAATGTGTGGAATTTTTGTAGTGTACTATCGTGTGCTGGACCCCATTTGCCGCATAAAATACATTAGAGTCGATTTACACGTAGCGTTTTTTTTTCAGTTGCGTGCAATCACAAAAATGAAGATTAAAAAAAGCATCCACGCAAGGTACCCAGCGTCAAATGGAGTAATGCACATGTATACATGGGTATCTTGCGTAGACGCGGAGTGCGTGCACGCAGCTTAAAAACCCTATGTGGACATCGACTCTTAACACGCCGAATACCAAGATCAGATTTAAGAAAACATAAAGTTCAAATTAAAAATACCTAAATCAGATTTAAGAAAACTGTTGTGGAGGATGAGACAGCAGGAACTTTTCGGACACTTGTTAGCAAACTCGCTTTTAAATTTGGAGTATGCTATAAGCTGTGGATTTATTATTAAGTTAGTATACATTTTAACTTTCTGTTTTAATAAGACTTACGTTATTAGTCCTTCCTTTAATCTTTTTAACTGCCTGTCACTGTCCACAACCTTTTAGTTGATTTTATTTTGTCTGTGTATTGCATGATTAATAATTATTTTATTTCATTTTAAATTTAAGTTCAAGTGTACTTACAAATCCAATAATCAATAAGTAGAAAATAGATTTACCAACCAATAATGTATGTTTAGTTCAAGAGAATATATATTAAACCACGTTTTTACTTTTTAATAACGTTTTTGTGTGGTTTGTTTTGCTTCAATGTTTATCACCTATCCTCGGTCCTCAATCCAGATAAATGAGTGTATCGAAGGTAGTCTTCGCTTTCAATCAGCGTGGTGGTAGTGCGCACAGTGGGCCGTCTCCGCACATTCCTTCCCGTATTGCTGCTGGTTTGCCTCAGCTATACTATCCACAGCTACATCAAGCACTGCCACCTTGGCAACCGATCGCTGGAACACTCCTTTTGTAGTTTGCACCTCTACCTTACGTACCCGACCATCCTTGCCAGGAACCACCTTCACTACTTTTCCACGAGTCCAGCTGTTTCGCACACCTTCGTCGACAACGACAACCAAGTCTCCAACTTTTACCGGTTTGACGTCGTCGAACCATTTCGTACGACGGCATATCATTGGCAGGTAACTTTTGATCCACTTCGTCCAGAACTCGTCCAGTTGACTCCGTATGTGATCCCAGTTAGTCCTGAGCTTACGTCCGTTGTCATTCAAGGGCATCTGCATTGGCTGAACCACACCACTAGAGCTCAACATAAGGAAGTGGTTGGGCGTTAGCGCTTCATCGTCTTCCATCTCTAATGGTACGAAGGTCAAGGGCCTGGAATTGATGATTCCCTCAACTTCGGTCAGGAGTGTCTTGAAGGTTTCTTCATTCGGTGTTCTGCTGACAGAAATTGTTTCCAACGTAGACTTTACCGTGCGTACCAGGCGTTCCCATGCCCCACCCATATGTGGGGCCGCAGGTGGGTTGAACCGCCATTGGGTATCACGGTTCGTGAATGTTCCAGCTAACTCACGATTTACAGCCGTTGTTGTTCTTTCAAAAGTGGACTGTATAGGTGGTTCTTGGATGGTGTGGATTGTGGAAGCAGATCTGTGGATAGGGATTGTTGCTCGCGTCCCGCAGTGACGAAGCCGGGTGGGAGCAGGAGTGCTAGGTGACTCCTTCCCTGGATGGCCCTCAGGCTGTGAAGTCCCTGTGACTTCACCTCGATGGTGGTGGACTGGACCAGTCTCGCTCGACTGGCAGCACCTCAATTTCACTCAAAACACTAAACACTTTACGGAAGCGAAATGCTCATCTTAGAGCACCACGGTACTATGTGGGCGGACTTCAGGCTTTGAAACGAAACCACGGAAGAAATTAACTTTACACTAGATTTATTAGCATTTTCTCTTTCACTAATTACACTTCATTAGACCGTTTGCCGGGTCTTACAATACTTAAACTCACTTGCCTTTCGCCAGGCTAAACTTCTTATCTATGCTATCACTACTTATCACTACCTTTAGCCAGGTCAAATTCAAATTCAATACTAATACTTGCCTTTCGCCAGGCATCAATTCATAATAATACTATCACTACTTATCACTACCTTTAGCCAGGTCACATTCAAATTCATACTGATCCTTCACTTGCCTTTCGCCAGGCTTCAATTCATTATTATACTGACTTTTCTGCGCGACGAGCGCGCTTATTTATATCCCTTTGACGCGCATTCCAGAAACATCACGCAGCACGTGGAGTATTCCAGGCGTACCGCGTACGTTATCGATGATGACAATGATGATTGATGATGACGATTGCCCTTGCGCGCCACTGCACGGTGACACATCTCTCGCATTCAGTGGTACTCACCGCGGCGTCGCGTCGATGATATGCTGACACTCACTCTCTCGCGTCGTCGGCGACGGGTGCTGCTTCGCTTGATGGATAGACGTCGTGTAGGTGCTGCTGTTGTTGTTTATGTTCCCATCGTCGTTCTGAGCGTCGATTGCATCCAACGATGATTTGGAGGCGCATGCTGTTAGTGGTTAAGAATTTCATCTTTCAGTCCGCCATGCGGACTGAACATTCTCCCCCCGCAAGAGTGGAAGCCGCAACATTTGGTTCAGACGATGAGAGGTTGTCAAGTATTGGTAGTAGTGCTAACTTGTAAATGGATCGCTTGTATACTGCCGACTTGGTTTTCACATCCACAACTCTAACTAAACCTTCCGCTCCTGGATATACTTTGTCTACGTGGCCTAGTCTCCAGTTTTGAGGTGGAATATTATTTTCCTTCAACATGACAACTAAACCAGGTCTTACACTTATTTGCTTTTGAGTCCATTGACCGCTAACATGAAGTTCCGTTAAATATTCTCTGGACTATCTGCTCCAAGAGTACTCTCGCAAATGGCTGAGAATTCTATAGATCTCGCTACGGACTGTGGCAATAAGGTTCCGAGTAACTGGATTTATATTAGGTTGGATGTACTGGCCTTTGTCTTATTGGGGAGCTGAGAGTGTCGAATTTGTTTTGCAACTCGTTGCAAATCGATGTAGAGAAAGGGTTTCAAATTTCTAAGTCGATGATTTTGTCACCTGTCTTCACTTTTACTAACTTATTCAAAAGCAGTCTGGATTCTCTAGGTTCAGGAACGGTTAGATAGGATGAAAGAACTCGTTTTTCCCTTTTCTCTCGAGAGTTGGACAGGAAATGCAATGTGTAAGCACTTCGCTGCGTTTTCCGGATAGATTCAAACTTATAAAATATTGGAAACTCGTCAACTCTCGTTACTGTGTAAACAGATACAGTTGGCTTCAACTCTGGTATCTCGTTGTCACCCGGAAGGTCGACAACATCGACTTCATAAACTGTATTACGTAGAGCACTGGGTCTATTCCACCACATGTGCTTCTTAACCAACTCAGTGACAGTTTGCTCTCGAGAAACTGTAATAAGGTTATCTGACGATGGGCAAAGATTGGCATGATGAAGAAGATACCATTTCTTTAGATCGGGTGGATCTTTGGATGCCTTGACCTCTCTCGATTCATAATTTTCAATTAACGCTTCGTATTGAGTTTTCAGATCAAGGTTTCGTACTAATTTGGCTCTTAGAAGATACCAACGACGCAATGTCATATGACGAGAATCTGACAATTGCGCTACACGGTTGTTCAATGGAAATTGAAACACGTAACGACCGGTTTCGTCACGACGATGAGTTGCCAAAAATCGGTCCTCACGCACTTTCTCCTTGGTTGTTGGTACTAGCTCCGTGTTCACACTCTCAATTTCCCAAAATATCCCTGAGGGGTAGTGGACGGGCTCTGCACAAGCAGTCAGTGACTTCAAAACTAAACCTGAACTCTGACTCTGAAGATAGTTACCTCCTACTAGCCAGCCTAATTGGGAATCATGAAGTCCGGGAAGATCATCCGATAGCTTCATGTAGCCTGGTTTAATGATGTCATAAAAATGATCCATTCCAATAAGCATATCGATCTGGTTTGCTTTATGGAAGCTTGGATCCGCAAGTTGAGTACCAGGTGGGATATTCCAAGACTCAATGTCAATTGTGAAGGAAGGTAGAAGACCGGTAATTTTAGGCGACACAAGGCAGGACAGAGATAACTTAAAGTTATTGCATTTGGAGCGGATTTGATCTTCACAAATTTGCTTGATTGTGGATTTAGCACTACCAATACCAGTTATGGGAACACTCACCTCTCTTGTTGGAATTCCTATTGCGTTGGCCAATGATTCCGTGATGAAACTGACCTGAGAACCACTATCCAGCAGGGCTCTGCATTGATGAGGCTTCGAATGCTGATCCAAAACGTCGACTATAGCTGTGAGCAGGAACACTTGACTCGTTTGTCGCACTGGAACTGGTGAATGGGCTGCATTTGTGAATGCACTGCTAGTCGATGTTTGACACGATGGAACTGGAACTGTTGCTTGTGCTGGAACAACTGGACCAGGTTGCTGCGTTGCTTCTTTCGCTTCGTTGCTAATTTTCGTTGGCTGTATTGACTCTTCCATGTGCAGCAAAGAGTGGTGTCTTCGATGGCACTTGATACAGGAATTCTTCGACGCACAATCTTTGACCCGATGCCCTCGCCGGAGACAGTTGTAGCAGATACGCTTATCCTTTACGATGGCGATTCTTTGCCTGACTGATAAGTCGTTGAATGCCGGGCACTTGAACGTGTAATGGCTCTCGGTACAATAGCTACAATGTTGTACTTCTGGGGTTGGCGATAAGGCAGTATTGATCTTCACTGAGAGATGCTTTGATGGGTGTGTCTTGATTTGCTGTCGTCGCTTGTACTGGCTGTCATTAGCTGTTTGACATCTTTCCAGGACAGACACACGCTCCTTCAGGAAATGTATGGTGTCTGCATATTCAGGTAACTCTCCTTTCTTGACGGTTGATTCCCACAGCTTCTTGGTTTCATCGTCCAAAGCTTGGGCAATCATAAATACCACTATGTACTCTGATATCTCAGCGAAGTCCTGACCCAGAAATTTGAGGTTCTCTACGTGACCATCGAAAGTTTCCACCAATGCTCGCAGTTCACTGTAGGATTCATTGGTGAGTCTTCTCACGCTTAGCATGCTTGCTAGGTGCTTGTCGATCATCCGTCGTTTGTCGGAAAAACGTTCGTCGAGTAATTGCCAAGCTCGCACATAATTGCCGTCTGTGATTGTTTTGGCGTCAATCAGACCGGCGGCGTCGCCAACTAGAGCCTTTTCCAGATGATAGAGCTTGATACGGTCGGGCTCATTACTCCTGTCTACCACGTCTCTGAACATAACTTTGAATTTTTCCCAATGCTCATACTTCCCGTCGAATGTCGGTATGGCACGTGGTAGGGATGGTTGGATGATCAGCGGTTGCTGGTTTCCGACAGGCTGTGGCCCTGGTGGTTTATCAATTTTCTCTAACCAGCTCTCAAGCAGCATGGATACTTCTTCGTACAGCTCAACGAATCCGAAATAGATATCGTCTTGCTCCTCACGTTCGACAGGAAGAACCTGGGCGACGATTTCCTGATGAAGTTTGGTAAACTCTGCGTTGGCATTCTCGACACTTCGTTGATACACTTTCACTTGAGCGGTAGTTAGCTCAGCGTTGTCCTCGTTTGCCTTTTCCAGGATGGTTTGAATCCGAATCACATTACGCTTCGTCAATCCACGATTGTAGACCAACAGCTCAAGGTCCTGGTCAGCAGCACTATCACCTTTTGTTGCCTCAGGATTTTCTTCACTGGTGTTCTTTTGGGAGGCATTTTGAAATATTTATCAATCACTACCACTTGAATTAGATAGATTGTTCACTTTGGTTAATGTTCGATTTTCAACTTAGGTTCACTTGTTTCACTTTGTTTCAATTCACACGATTCACTTCTCCGGGTTCCGCTTCTCTGTCCGTGTCCGCTGGCCACAACTCGATGTATTCGTTCGTCGATTGACGAATCACTCAATCGGATCGGTAATGCTCGCTCGCATTCCGCACACTACTGGATACCGGACAGTACTGGACTGATGACCGGTTTACTATGGATTTACTTCCACCAAGCATCTGGATTGTATGCTACCGAGACAGGAACAACAGCAATAGTCCGAATGTAACGGGATTGCTGACTGCTACCGGGAATAGCAGTGGAAATGGAAATCGTCTCAAATGGCTGATTGACACTTAGCTGCGGGTGCAGCTCTCAGAACGACAGCAACCGTCTGGGCAAGATGGAGTTGCTGACTGCTATCGGTAATAGCAGCGGGAATGGATTATCTTAATCAGTCGATTGATGACACTCTGCTGCGGATGCAGCTCTCGGAGCATTAAATCCTCATCCGGTTCGAAGGACCAAAAAAAATGTTGGATTTCTCAACAGTGGACTGTATAGATGGTTCTTGGATGGTGTGGATTGTGGAAGCAGATCTGTGGATAGGGATTGTTGCTCGCGTCCCGCAGTGACGAAGCCGGGTGGGAGCAGGAGTGCTAGGTGACTCCTTCCCTGGATGGCCCTCAGGCTGTGAAGTCCCTGTGACTTCACCTCGATGATGGTGGACTGGACCAGTCTCGCTCGACTGGCAGCACCTCAATTTCACTCAAAACACTAAACACTTTACGGAAGGGAAATGCTCATCCTAGAGCACCACGGTACTATGTGGGCGGACTTCAGGCTTTGAAACGAAACCACGGACGAAATTAACTTTACACTAGATTTATTAGCATTTTCTCTTTCACTAATTACACTTCATTAGACCGTTTGCCGGGTCTTATAATACTTAAACTCACTTGCCTTTCGCCAGGCTAAACTTCTTAACTATGCTATCACTACTTATCACTACCTTTAGCCAGGTCAAATTCAAATTCATACTTCACTGATTTGCCTTTCGTCAGGCATCAATTCATAACTATACTATCACTACTTATCACTACCTTTAGCCAGGTCACATTCAAATTCATACTGATCCTTCACTTGCCTTTCGCCAGGCTTCAATTCATTATTATACTGACTTTTCTGCGCGACGAGCGCGCTTATTTATATCCCTTTGACGCGCATTCCAGAAACATCACGCAGCACGTGGAGTATTCCAGGCGTACCGCGTACGTTATCGATGATGACAATGATGATTGATGATGACGATTGCCCTTGCGCGCCACTGCACGGTGACACATCTCTCGCATTCAGTGGTACTCACCGCGGCGTCGCGTCGATGATATGCTGACACTCACTCTCTCGCGTCGTCGGCGACGGGTGCTGCTTCGCTTGATGGATAGACGTCGTGTAGGTGCTGCTGTTGTTGTTTATGTTCCCATCGTCGTTCTGAGCGTCGATTGCATCCAACGATGATTTGGAGGCGCATGCTGTTAGTGGTTAAGAATTTCATCTTTCAGTCCGCCATGCGGACTGAACAGCCGTAATTTCTGCACGTAGCTCCCGACTTTCACCGACGAAATTCGTGCCTTGATCGCTGTATATCTCCTGCGGGGCACCCCTTCTGGCTATAAACCGCCGGAGAGCCATCTTGCACGACTCAGTGGATAAAGTGTAAGCTATCTCTAGATGTACAGCTCGTATAGTCAAGCAAGTGATGAGTACAATCCATCGCTTCACACTGCTTCTTCCGATGCGAATTAAGAAGGGACCGCAATAGTCGATACCGATGAAGCTAAATGGTCGAACGTATGGTGTAACTCGAGGAGCTGGAAGGGGTGCCATTCGTGGTATTTTGGGAACAGCACGGTACACTGCGCACCAAACACATTCTCTGGCCACCTTTCGGACAAGAGTTCTTAAACTGGGAATATAGAAGACCTGTCGAAGCTCGTTTGTTACAGTTTCCCTATATCCGTGTGCGTACTGTTGGTGAAAGTACTCGACAAGTAACTCTGTAAAACGATGTTTTTTCGGGAGAACTACGGGATACTTCGGTGCGTATGGTACGAATTCAGCAGAACCAATTCTTCCATCAATCCGTAGCACACCGTGGTCGTCGAGGAAAACTGACAGCTTTCGTAGTGGACTACTATGAGCCAAATGCTTCGCATGTTCTGGAGGCTGCTTCATATTCTTGCGGATCGTTAGCAATTCTTCGGGATACTCTTCGGTCTGCACTAGTTTCCACAATACAACTTCTGCTGCTTGCAACTCTTGCTTCGACAAAAACCCAATACAAGGATCTTCTAATTTAGACTTTCTTTGACAGCGAGCGATGAAGCGAAGTACGTAACCCATTGTTCGTAGTAATCGTTGAAATTTAGAGAAACGTTGATAAGCTATTAGGGTTTCCGGAATTGCTCGGTGATGGGCCTGTACCGAGCGCATTTCTTCAGGAGTATCTGGTGGCGAGTACTCATTTGGCCAAGATGACTCATCCTCGTAAAGGAACGACGGTCCGGTGAACCAACGACCGCCTGTTTGAAAGTTAGGCCCTTTTCCCCATTTCGTGGCGTCATCTGCTACATTTAGTCATGTTGGGACCCATCTCCATTCATCTACACTTGTTTCGCTCAAAATTTCACTGATCCTGTATGCCACAAACTGCCGATACTTCCGCTGGTCTGAACGAATCCAGGACTGCACCGTTTTGGAATCTCCCAGAACAAACGACGGCTAATCGGTAGCGTGTGATTGTCCTGTACCGACTTCATCAGGCGAACTCCGATAACTGCAGCTTGTAGTTCCAGTCGCGGAATTGACATTATTGGATGTAGAGGAGCTACTTTGGTTTTGGCCGACACAAGTGTGCAGCGTACTTGTCCGCGGTCTACAATCCGGAAATAAGCAGCACAAGCATATGCTTCTTCACTTGCGTCAACGAATACGTGGAGTTCCAAGCTATGCAGGCTACGAGGTTCGTATCCAGGAAAGTAGCAGCGAGGAATCTTTACCTGGTTGAGATTATTGAGCACCTTCAACCAGCTTCGCCATCGAGTGTCTAGATTTTCTGGAATTTGATCGTCCCAATCCACTTGCGCTCTCCAAATATCTTGAATCAAGCATTTTCCTTCTACAACGAACGATGCAACAAGCCCAAGTGGGTCGAAGACACTCATTACGACTCTTAGAACCTGGCGCTTCGTAGGGATGACATTTTCCGATAGGAGATGTTGCACGTCAGGCCGAAACTTAAGAGCGAAGGTAAGTTCGTCACTTTCTGGCTGCCATGTCATACCCAGGACTCGCTCTGAGTCAGTAGACTTCTCCGCAATGAAACTTTTCGATGATTCCGTACTTTGTTCCCCAATCCTTTGGAGAACTTGTTTGGAATTGGAAAGCCAATTTCTGATTTCAAAGCCTGCACTTGCGTGGATTTCTTTCACCTCTACGGCAAGGCAAGCAGCTTCATCCACTGTATCGGAGCTGTTTGCGTAGTCATCTACATAGGTGTTCTCCACTATGGCTGCTGAAGCTTCCGGGTACACATGTTTCCATTCCTCTGCGTTCTTGTTCTTAACATATTGGGCAGAGCATGGTGAACATGTTGACCCAAACGTCGCTACGTCCATCACGTACTCCTCCGCCGGATCCTCTGAATTGTCGCGCCACAGAAAGCGCTGCGCTTGGCGATCCTCCGGTCGAATTATGATCTGGTGGAACATTTCTTTCAAGTCACCCGTGATGGCAACTTCTCGTTGACGAAATCGGAACAACACGGATGATAACGAAGTGAGAAGGTCCGGGCCCTTCATCAGCATGGAGTTCAACGAAACACCGCCCGTTTTTGCCGCGGCGTCCCACACGACACGTACCTTACCAGGCTTGTTAGGATTCTGCACCACCCCTAATGGCAAATACCAGACCTTTTTGGGTGCACTACTGCTTGATTCTTCGTCGGTAAGCTTGTGCGCATAGCCTTTTGTCTGATAATCGAGGATCTGTTGTCTGACATTTGCGTATAAGTTGGGTTTCTTGGCCAAACTTCTCTCTAGGCACGCCAATCGCTTCTCTGCTACGTATCGGTTATCAGGAAACTCAACACAGTCAAACTTCCACAATAAACCTGTCTGAAATCTTCCGGATGCTGTGCGGATGGTAGTTTTCTCCAGGATTTCACGTGATCTCCGATCTTCCTCGGCCTCTACTTGTGGAACTAGAGCGACACCCACGTTTTCGATGGAGAAGAAATCTTTTACTGAATTGTGCAGCTGTTGATCAGTCGTACATGCGCAAATGTGGTGGAGAAGATGTTCGGACGCTACTGCCAGACCCTCAGCTTTACCGTATATGGTCCAACCTAGCCTCGTTTTCGTCGCAACTGGTTCGCTGTACTTTCTTTCCCGTTTTTTCAACGTCAGCAACAGTTTGGCATTGTCGACACCAATCAAGATACGAGGTGCAGCAGTAGAATAGCTGTGCACTGGCAGGCCTTTGAGGTAGTCGAATTTGTCTGCCATCACTTCGTACTGCAAAGACTGTGGAGGAAGATCTAAACTTTCAACGGTTCGCACGTAATCCAATGTTTGCCTGCGATCGCTGCCAACACCTGATATTTGAAGCTGGATATTTTGAGAATTGCTTTCGATCCGTTTGATATTGCTGGTCCACTGCATGCACAAGGGTTCCACTTTGCCTTCAACGCCAAGTTCATCTGCCAAATCCTTTTCAATCAACGTGTGTGATGACCCATCGTCGAGAAATGCCAACGTGTTGATCGACGCACTATTCCCATACAGTGTTACGGGAAGAATCCGAAAGAGCACTGGACACGGAAGCTGACGATGAACGTTCAATGTCGCTGTTGGAGTAGCCCGACTTTTCGTTGACGCTGTGACTGCAGCAGTCGATTGTTGAGGATCTCCGGGATGTAGAAGTTTGTGATGACGTGCGTCGCAGTTGCCAATGCCACAGACCGTGGCTTTGCATGGCCATTTACCGTGAGGAATTAAGCACCGACGACACAAGCTCAATTGCTGAGTGGTCTTCCAACGTTTCTCCAGTGACAATTGCTTGAAACTGTTGCAATCTCTCAACTTGTGTCCATCCTTCTTGCACATTAAACACGGCTTCGGCTGGTATGCTGCAATAACGTTGAATTCATCCTTCTTCACTGCACTATCAGTTTTAGATCTACTTCTGTAGAATGCGCGTTAACGAACCCTTTTCTTTTCCTTAAACTTCTCCAACCGTTTCACCGGCTCTGTATAGAGTGTAACATTGCTGGCTGCAGATACTATCGAATTCATATAAGCGCCGAACGCTCGCAAATCCACCACAGGA
Source organism: Armigeres subalbatus (assembly GCF_024139115.2). NCBI lineage: Eukaryota > Metazoa > Arthropoda > Insecta > Diptera > Culicidae > Armigeres > Armigeres subalbatus. The sequence goes on along the minus strand of NW_026943347.1, from coordinate 201,043 downwards.
ATCTGTCGTTGGTATATTGCCCAGTCTAGTTTAATATTGGCGGGAAGCTTGTCCACCAGTTCTTGCAGCAAAGACGGGTTTGATAGGTGAGTAATCATTCCCATACTTTGCAGCTGGCTACAAAGGTTCTGCACAACTAGTCCGAAGCTGATGAGGCTCTCCAATTTGTCCGCTTTTGGCGCCGGCGTTGAGTAGACTTTGCTCATTAGGCACTTCACTATTAGTTCCGGGCGTCCGTACAGTGTCTCCAAGGTGTTCATGATCTGTGGCACAGAAGACGGATGGTATAGATGTCCACGAACTGCCTCCTTCGCATTTCCCTTCAAGCAGCGCTGAAGTCTCATAAGATTCTCGTCGTCTGTATACCCACACATACGAGTTGAGTTGTAATAACTGCTTACGAACAACGGCCAATCTGTGGGATCGCCGAAGAATTCAGGTAGCTCCTTGGGTACGACGTGCCTTGCGGCGATTTGTTGTGAACTCGGTCCGCACAGCGAGACGATTGGATTGTACACTTGGGAAACTGCCGGTGTGACTACAGGATTTGGAACACTCGGTACACTCGCGACGAATGGGTAGGATGATACACTGGTCGGGAAAGCAGATTGCTGGATATGAGGAGCACTTGCGATGAACGAGTTTGCATCACTTCTTCCACTCGCGACGAAAGAATTCGGAACGCTTAGTCCAAACTGGTGACACGAATTGCTGGCGGAAACTACAGGCACGTTACTTAAAGAGTAGTTAGAAACTTCTGGTTGACTATATGGCAAATAATTTGACGGGTTCCTGTGTAACATTGAACTGGAACTCGATACAGTATTCTGAGGAATATTCTGCTCAGCGAAACTGACCCTAGCTTGAGTCCCTATAGGACAACTATGCGAGATTTGAGCTTGTCTACCTAATTCTAGTAACGGGACATGCAAGTTTGACATACCTGCACGTGTTGTATTACTTAAACTAGTATTTGCTTCTATCGACGGTCTGTTTCTTCCTAAAGCTAGGTTTCGATCGAACTGGCTGGATACACGCTTCATGTTAGATAACTGCTGCTGTAATTCCTGTACCTCTCGCTCTAGAGCTGCTTTAGAATTATGGCCGATGTCCTGTGGAGAAATATTCATGTTCACCGGCGGTTGAACTTGTTGGGAGGCCATCGGAGGGGAGACGTCGTTTGCCGTGCAAATGTTGCTGGTTTGAGCAATCTGCTGCTGACGCACCGGGGTGCCAGAAGTAGTAGGTAGCGAAGCAGGATGAATAGAAACAAGCCGTGCAGAGGTTTGTGTGAAATTGGGCACCAATATTCCCAACGATGCGTTATTCTCACGATCATATGGGCCGATAGCTGCCCCAGATTGATTAGGGATCTCAGATCGCATAGTAGATGTTGGAAGTATACCGCCACCTTCCCCGCCACTCAAGTTGCCAGCGAATGATGCTGTGGGATTCGCTTCAGAGATCGGTGTGGAACCGATGGGGAGCTGATTCGTCCCGGATCCAGTTTCCATGACCAAATTCTGCTGGTTCTCGACCCACTTCTCCACGTCGCTGTTCTTGCTATGTGTGCTGGAATGACTCTTCCGGCTCTTAGCGTCGTTCGATCGTTCTTCCTCCTGTAGCACTTCGTATTTCTTGTTGATGTAACGCTTCGCGATTTCCAATTTCTCTCGCATTATCCTCTTCCTTCTTTCCTTCGCTTCTTCGAACGCCTTGTTCTGGAATGCAGCTTCTTCTTCCGCTTGCTCTGTAAGGAGCTTCTCCTGCAGTGCCTTTTCCTCCTCCAGACGCTGAAGTTCAAGTCTTCTTCGGGCTGAACTGCTACTGGATGCGACCGACCTAGTGGATTCCCTGACGTGTTGGAGTGCACACGTAACACACGCAAAGCTCTGGTCCTTAATGCCTTCATCAACCCGCGCACACGAGAAGTGAAACCACCTCTCACACAGATCGCACTGCACCATCCATTTGTCGGCAACATCCGGGCGATCGCAAAGGGGGCAACGAGCGAGCACCGAACTTTCTTCGTCAGTTAATTGTCTGACAACTCCATGCCTTCTTTCCCCCGTCTTCTTTGATGTTGACATGGCGATCAACGGAAAGCACTCTCCCTTGCAGGTAATAACCTTATAGTTTGTTGTGGAGGATGAGACAGCAGGAACTTTTCGGACACTTGTTAGCAAACTCGCTTTTAAATTTGGAGTATGCTATAAGCTGTGGATTTATTATTAAGTTAGTATACATTTTAACTTCCTGTTTTAATAAGACTTACGTTATTAGTCCTTCCTTTAATCTTTTTAACTGCCTGTCACTGTCCACAACCTTTTAGTTGATTTTATTTTGTCTGTGTATTGCATGATTATTAATTATTTTATTTCATTTTAAATTTAAGTTCAAGTGTACTTACAAATCCAATAATCAATAAGTAGAAAATAGATTTACCAACCAATAATGTATGTTTAGTTTAAGAGAATATATATTAAACCACGTTTTTACTTTTTAATAACGTTTTTGTGTGGTTTGTTTTGCTTCAATGTTTATCACCTATCCTCGGTCCTCAATCCAGATAAATGAGTGTATCGAAGGTAGTCTTCGCTTTCAATCAGCGTGGTGGTAGTGCGCACAGTGGGCCGTCTCCCGCACAAAAACATAAAGTTCAATTTAAAAAATTCTGTTTATCGATCTATCTCACGTTGTTTCATAATACTGGTGTTTTGCGTTTGTAGGGATGTTCAGTTTTTTCCTGGAACACCGTGAGTCAGGACGCTGCCAATCGTAATAGGTAATACAAACAATATTCCTACAGTAGTTTTAAGTTATCCAAATCGTTATGGAGTTCATATCAATTGGTCAACTACGTTCTTACCACACCGACGTCAACCAATCAAGCCCACGAAAGCCCATTGAACCTTTGGGTATAATTTGCAATCCAATCATTCCTAAACCAGGTGTTGTAAGTTCTCCAAACTGTTCCGGAGTTCAGATCAATTGTTCTACCAGGTCAACTACACTCTGTATCACACCGACATCACCTGATCAAGCCCACGCATGTTCATGGAGCCTTTGCATCTAGCTTGCAATGGAATAATTCCTAAACCAGGTGTTATAAGATCTCCAAACTTTTTCGGAGTTCAGATCATTTGGTCTTCCAGGTCAACTTCCACATCGATGTAACCCTGTCCCGGAGTTCAGATCGATTGGTTTTCCAGGTTAACTTCGCTCCGTACCACATCGACGTCATCCCATCGAGCCCACGCATGTCAAGTCCATATAGCTCATATGTATAACTAGCAATTCAATCATTCATACACCAGATGTTCTAAGTTCTCCAAACTGTTCCAGATTTCGAATCAATTGATCTACCGGATCAACTACGTTCTGTAAAACACTGCCGTCATCTTAAATCCATCCTTTCTTTTATTTTGCCAGCCATATTCCTATAAAATAGGAATCTTGGAAAGTCGCTCTCAGAATTTCCAACACGTTCTGCCACAGTTTTTTTTTTGTAAGCGCTCTGAATGTTCTTCTGTAACGCCAAATCGACTGTGCTAAGCCAGCGTTCTGAATTGCATTTAGTATTGCTTTACGGTCAATCCAAGTTGGCGTTCTGATTGGCGTCATCTTTCTTACCCACGGTATACAGAATCAAGGTAGGCTCGTGAAAAAAATGACAGTTCAAAAGTGACGTGATTGCTATCACAGTGTGAACGAGTGCAAAAGATGGCCAAACTCAATCGTAGAGCGTTGGCTTGCTTTGTCCCGAGCAGCGATAGCAGTGACGTCAATTGTTTACAGTGAAAATTTATGTTTACGTACGTATCGATAGTGCCTTGTTTTTGTATGCCGTGTTTCTTACCTTAGCTGATCAAAGATGGAAAATACCTCTAAAGAACAGCGCATCTACAGAATTATCCTTAGTATTCTTAATAAGTCTCCAAAAGGTCAACCTGGCAGAGATTCTGCAACTGGAGGAACTTTGCCTATGGAAAGGTGGCTCTTTGATGTATCTTTGCTAGGGGCTTTCTTAGACCTGCTAAGTAACAATCATGATTTTATTATGCTCTTGGAGACACCAATTTACATTTTAGGCGTGCTATAAAACCACAATAAGTCGGTCGATGTTATAAGGGCTGGTATGTACTACGAAGTGAAGAACTGAAAATCTGCCAAAATTGACAAAGATAAGGAATGATTTTTTAATTTCATTTCGCGTTTATTTGTGTTTGTTGCCTTGAAATATGAAAAGAATAAAAAAAGACGATAAACAATTTCTTCCACTGCAGTGCATTGGCCAGTGGAGAGATATCAGCTTCCACACTGATACTCTTCCCTCCCTCTTCTTACGGGACGTTGACAGAAGGAAGGTCGTGAAATTTATACCATCACAAATATTCTTCTATAGAATATTCTTCATTCCTGCCGTATACTGATGGAACTATCAAATCTAGACTCTCGCATGTCTAGATACTAGTCAATATACTTTTGGATTGGACCAGGAACCTTTACATTTATCACCTAATATTGCTCGTCGCTAGTTTCTACACAAAACACATACTAAAATCAATCATCCTTGGATCCTCACTTTTCGATAATGGACGTACTTGTTGCAGTTAACCCGTAGCCGTATTCACTACACCTCTATATGTTGGAAATGTAAAATTGAAGTGTGAAATTGAACAAATTTGTCTTTCAGACCTGACGTTCCACTAAAAATGCTTCAACTGGTTGAACATCGGCTTTGAAACGTAGATCACTTTCCTGTAAATACTAAATAACTATGAAATTCTTGTTTCAACAATCTGTAAGAGAAAATTCTTTCTTCGATGAACACTTGTTTACACTTAAGCAGGTGTACTTCTAAGATTTTGTCAAACGCATTTTATGATGTTGCAGTGCAGCTATGCAGGATATTAACTTTCCCATTGCACTAGTGTTTTGTTTAGCATTTGTTGTTCTTTGTAGTTTGGTTCCACATCATTGACTCTACATACATATGTATATAGAGCTGGCGGCATCCAGTATTAGCCTAATGATCTCAGCTTTTCAATCGCACACACTTTGCTCTGTATGAGCGCGCTTCGTTTTGCTTATGCGCAACGCTAGATTTTCGCCTTCTCTCGGTGCGGCGATGAGTCACAAGAATTTTCAAATTACGACTCACATCCGATGAATGCTCAGTGCAATTTGTTCCGCCACGCACCATCTCACACAAGCTCCGCCTGCGATACTAAACGTTGCATGACATTTTCACGTTTTCTTTCGGTTCGGGTTCAATCGAACGGATAATCACAACAGTTTAGATTCACCTCACGTTGCACAGATGTTTGATTTTAAAAATACACCACCAAATTTCTTCCACCGTTGCTGCCCGTGCCAAGCGTGTAAATAGACTTTTATTATTAGACTTAGTAGGTAAACGCACACCCAGAAGACACTAAGCACTCCGCAGCGTACCGATGAAAATGGGTGAAAATTATTCGGATTGGAGATTCTTGCGAGAAAATCTTTCTCACGATAACCGGCTTCTATCATACATTTCATTGCCGAAGAGGTGATGGTGCACTTTGAGTGATTCAGATAAATCAACACATCACTGAATCGCTCTCTGTTTGCTATTTCGCTCTGCAACACTCAAACAAGTTATAGACGACAATTCGCGCAGCTTCCGCCCACCGCTTAGATCACCGAACGCGTCACGATCAGTCGCTTACACTGGGGCAGAACCTTGTTTCATTGATTGAAGCTTATATCTTCCCGATGATTAATTCTGGATGTCTGTTGTTGCTCGAGTGAATTTAGTATCATTTTGGTATTCCTAGCTTGGTTTAGTTATGTAAATAGTTTCCAAAGTTCTTCAGTAGAATCCAAAGTTTTAACCCACACACGAAGATTCGCTAGAGATCTACTACTGGTAACGTAAACCATTTGCATGGAAATTAGGTTCGCTACATAGGCAAAATTAAATTTTGCCCCAGTGTGCAACGTACGACAAACGCAAACGGGCGATGAACTAATTTTTCTCTTACCACCTGCTCGGTTCCAGCTTTCGCTGAGAATCAATTATATCACTCACTATTTCTACGTTTCAATTTCTTCGCTTTAATCACATTGATTTGAAATCTTTTGTAGAAATATTTTTGCACGGAAGCAATTTTTACCTTTTCCGTTACACTTTCGTCTCGGGATCACAGTTCTATTTCCGTTTATGTCACTCTGCAATTTTCACATATGATCGCACAAGTTTTTCACACTACACTAACAAACGATTTTTTACAACCCGGAAACTATTATCCTTGGCGATGTTGCGATTTTGGAGAACAAATGTTCCTTTTGCCAGCACACTAGAAATATTACATAAAAAATCCCGTGCGTATCTGGCTCGCGAGATACACAGCAGTGTCGTGTCGGAGTGGAGTCGAGTTACTGGCAAATGGATTCCTTCGTGAGCAACGAATTGGCTCTCGTTTATTTAAAGAACGTTTGATATTTTCTACTGTAAGTCCAGTGACGTCTGCTGGGGTGGGAGGGGCGTCCATACGATTGTTCGATTCTGTATTAGCAATTGTAGTCAATTATAAGAATTCTAAATTATAGTTACTGTCATCGGGGGTGACAATGGATTTGGGGAATAAGAAAGAGTCAGGATCTAGTGACTTGTCTGGAGGCCGGAGGTCGAAAGCATTAAAATTGGCATTATATTGATCATTTTTCAGATAATTAGGTACAATAAATGCATTCTTGGCAGTTTATACTGTTTTCCACAAACTTGACGGACTGCCATCTCTTTTAACCATATCATCACTGCACCCACCCAGCCAATAGCAGATTTTAATACAGTTCGGCATAAAACCTTACAGAAACTAAATAAAAATTTGGCTTATATAATTTCGGAAGATTTTAATAGCACCATTGAATTAGAATTTTACAGTTTTATATTATTTTCATACAGTATCAGTATCTTACATTTCTTGTATTGAAACCTTGGCAAGATTTTATGCAATAATTATCAGATTTGTTTTTTGGGTGTGAAATACTAATAAGAAATATAATGTGAATAAATCGACTTTTTTTAAATGGATTAAACGTACAGATTTGGGTTTTCCCCCTCGATCTTGCCAAAACTAGTATGGAAAGAACTGAATAATGGTAGATTTGTTTTCGGATTCCCTAGGCTAAACTATTCTGGAGTAAATATATATCCTCGAAGGTATCAGGGATCATGTCTGGAAACAAAATGTCCTAAGCTGAGAATATGTCCAAAAATGTCTATGTGATCAAAATACATGAAATTACCGAGTTTTGAATAAACGTAAATTATTTCAGGGTCTGCAAAACGTCCTGGAGTTCAGAAGAAATGATCGACCCGATCAGCCATGTCCTGAACGATGTATCCGTGCGTCACTAAACATCCAAGCAGGTCCATTGAGCCGATACAATTTCATTTTTTACTTTCACAAGGTACAATAGACCTTCCATGAGTCGATGTTCTAAGACTCGAAATCGACTCGTAGAAGCAAATGATGTCATACTAAAAATATTTGGATTGTTTGGCCGAAAGGGTTGTTTGGTCGAAAGGGTTATTTGGCCAAAAGGGTCGTTTGGCCGAAAGGGTCATTTGGTCGAAAGGGTCGTTTGGCCAAAAGGGTCATTTGCCCGAGAGGGTCGTTTGACCGAATGGGTGATTTGACCGAAAGGGTCATTTGGCCGAAAAGATCATTTCGTTTGGCCGAATGGGTAATTTAGCCGAAAAGATCATTTAGCCGAAAGGGTTATTTGGCTGAAAGGGTCATTTGGCCGAAAGGATCATTTAGCCGAAAGGGTCATTTAGCCGAAACGGTCATTTAGCCGAAAGGGTCATTTAGCCGAACGGGTCATTAGGCCGAAAAGGCCATTTAGCCGAAAGGGCCATTTAGCCAAAGGGCCGTGAGAAGCGCGAAATGAGTAGTGAGACGTCTCACTACCCCCTTCACACTACTAACTTTTCACAGTGAGAAATGGGGAGTGAGAAGTGAGGCGTCTCTCTTCTCACTCCTCATTTCTCACTTCTCGCTACCAAAAGTGAGAAGCGTGAAGTGAATAGTGAGACGTCTCATTTCTCACTTTGCGCTTCTCACTTTTGATAGCGAGAAGTGATGAATGAGGATTGAGAAGTGAGACGCCTCACTTCTCTTTCCTCATTTTTCACTTCTCACTGTGAAAAGTGAATAATGCGAAGTGGGTAGTGAGACATCTCACTACTCACTGTTTACAGCGAGAAGTGAGAAATAAAGAGTAAGAAGTGAGACGTTGCACTTCTCACTCCTTATTTTTCACTTCTCACTGTGAAAAGTAAGTAGTGCAAAATGGGTAATGAGACGTTTCACTACTCATTTCGCGCTTCTCATATTTTACAGTGAGAAGGGAATAATGAAGAGCGAGAACTGAGGCATCTCTCTCCTCATTCCTAATTTCTAACTTTTCAAATGAACTATTCAGCCAAATGACCTATTTGTCCAAACGTCCTATTAGGCCAAATGACCCTTTCGGCCAAATGACCCTTTCGCCCAAACGACCCTTTCGGCCTAATGACCCTTTCAGCCAAATGACCCTTTCGGCCAAACGCCCCTTTTGGTCAAATGACCCTTTCGGCCAAATGACCCGTTCGGCCAATGACCCTTTCGGCCAAACGACCCTTTCGGCCAAACGACTTTCGGCCTAATGGTCTTTTCGGCCAAATGGTATATTCGGCCAAACAACTTTCGGCCTAGTGGCATTCGGCCAAATGGGTTTCAGCCTAATGACCATTCCCTCCTTTCCGAACGACTATTCGGCAAACCTCATTGTCAATGTGCATTTTGATGTTGACTCAAGATCATTTTGGGAACCGTGGACTTTGGATCTCATGTTAATGGAAATTAGGATATGCTTATTGCACCAGATTGGGTATATACCGACGATGAGGACATTGCAAAAGTCTTGATTGATGTGGTAGACTATGAACTAAACTCAAGAACGTTTTGGAGTAACTTGAAGATCTCGTATTCACGTAAATTGGGTTTGCATGATGCGTAGCAAGGTTTTAGATATCTGGGTTTTCAGGGTATAGTCAAACTTGACCTCCGATATTTTGTCAGTAAAGCCAACATCCTGATAACCAATTTTGATGAAGAAAATGGTGGCCTAGCTCCCTTCTGTGATTTTACACAGCCAATCTAAAACGCTGGGCATATATGACCCATCCTGTGGGGTTTGAGTAAGTTACCATCAGTCTCCCAGACACGCTTTGTGATTTCCCAACGACAATCCATTTTCCAGCGGTCTTCCAGACGCGCTTTGTGATTTTTTAAACCACAATCCATTTTACAGCGGTCGTTCCGACGCGCTTTGTGATTTTCCAAACCACAATCCATTTTCCAGCGGTCATCCATACGCGCTTTGTGATTTTCCAAACCACAATCCATTTTCCAGCGGTCGTTCCGACGCGCTTTGTGATTTTCCAAACCACAATCCATTTTCCAGCGGTCATCCAAACGCGCTTTGTGATTTTCCAAACCACAATTCATTTTCCAGCGGTCGTCCCGACGCGCTTTGTGATTTTACAAACCACAATTCATTTTCCAGCGGTCGTCCCGACGCGCTTTGTGAATTTCCAAATCACAATCCATTTCCCAGCGGTCATCCCGACGCGCTTTGTGGTTTTCCAAACCACAATCCATTTCTAGCGGTCGTCCCGACGCGCTTTGTGATTTTCCAAACCACAATCCATTTTCCAGCGGTCTTCCAGACGCGCTTTGTGATTTTCCAAACCACAATCCATTTTCCAGTGGTCGTTCCGACGCGTTTTGTGATTTTCCAAACCACAATTCATTTTCCAGCGGTCGTTCCGACGCGCTTTGTGATTTTTCAAACCACAATCCATTTTCCAGTGGTCGTTCCGACGCGCTTTATGATTTTCCAAAAATAACGGAAACATATTAAAAAATAATCCTTTCGATTAGTTTGGATGATTCATTTGTACGGAAAAAAAATTTTCCATAGGGGGGGCAGATAACTTTGTGTGGGGAGGGAGGTTCGGAAGACAAATAATTCTTCATCAAAATACCTGATTGATAAAAGAATACTCTTATACGACATCGTTAAAAAATGGGGAAGGGTCAAATCTTGGTTAGGGGAGGGTCTTCAACCTCCACTTCTCCTGTTTAATCTTATACATAGCAACCTTATTCTAGTTTTACTTTGCACTTGAACTGCCCCTAAAATTAAAAACAATCGTTCAAGTTTATTGTTTAGGAATACGTAGCTCATTACTGGGTTAAATACTAGTTACACTTTACGGATGCGATGAAAATGCATAAATATAATTAATTATATGCTAATCTTACTAGAATACTATAAAATAATGCGGAAAAACCAAAAAAATATTTTTGGCCACCACTTTGTATGGAGCCGTTCTATCATGAACATGTACGTCTAAGTTTGGAAGATGATATTAGCATTTCCATATCATTGCAACATTGTTCCATATCGCAAGGAATATCCAGTCCTTAGTTCTAAGACCCTTTTATGAATTTAAAATGCATTACCATTATTCAGAATTTTATATTGATTAACTAAATGCAAGCTCCTCTATGACATAACCTTTCTTATACGCACTACAATAATCCTAATTGGTCATTGGCATTATCATAAAAAAAACTAGGGTTCTTAATCCTAAATCAGAGCTTCCCAAACCTTTGCGTACGCGACCCACCTAGCAAAATTCTATATGTCTCGCGACCCACCTATGAAAAAACCATTTTACCAAGTAGTATTAAGCATTAATTGAATCAGAATGTCATCTGTTTCGGCTTCTTACACATAAAAAATATTCACGTATAATATTTACGTTACAAATGCAAAAAATGACGAACATGGTATTGTTTGTCAAAATGTTAGCGTTTTTATTTTACTTCATTAAGGGGACAGCTCTTCGGCATACATGTTTAAATAAAATAGCGTGGTGATGGATATTTAAAATAAAATGCGGTTTGAACTTGAAATAATGTTCCTGAAAAAAATGATCAAAAGGTTCGGCATTCGAGCTGCAATTAATATTTGTTCTGCGCGACCCACCAACAATCCGCTCGCGACCCCCTTGGGGGTCGGGACCCACAGTTTGGGAAACCATGTCCTAAATTATTACCTACATTGATTGCTTGGGCTAATTTTAACCCTTCGGAATATTCACAAGAAATTTTTCGACTTCTTCTTCGTCTTCTTCTTATTGGCATTTCGTCCCCCACTGGTACTGTTCGGAATCTCCAGAGGAAGAACTAGTTTTCGTAGCAGTTGATTTGCGATCAGCTCAAACTGTAATTATATTTTAATTATTTCTCTTCCAGTACAAGTGTCACCTAACTTGCAAGAAATAGTGTCTCCTCGAACTCTTACGATGATCTACGAGCATTCTTTCCGTTCTCTCGAACAATCCAGTGACGTTTTTTACAAATCTAGTCCGTGCACAGTTGCGTTATGGGTTTCTTCGATCCGCTTGGATTACTCGCCCCGTTTACGATACACGGGAATATTCTAGTACAGGAGCTTTGTGACTGGGAAGACGAAATTGGTGGGAACTGTTAAGAAAGTTGGAACAGGTGGATAAGCTTCTACCGCAGGCAACAAGCTTATCCACCTGTTCCAACTTTCTAAACAATTCCCACCGAACCGAGCAGGGCCCGCCTGGGAAGCAGTGTTACGATAGACGGGGATACATTCGAGGTGGTCGAGGAATTTGTCTACCTTGGATCCTTGCTAACGGCTAATAACAAAGTTAGTCGTGAAATACAAAGGCGCATCATCTGTGGAAGTCGGGCCTACTACGGGCTCCAGAAGAAACTGCGGTCAAAAAAGATTCGCCATCACACCAAATGTGTCATGTACAATACGCTGATAAGACCGGTAGTCCTCACGAAACACATGGACAATAGTCCTCACACGAAACATGGACAATGCTCGAGGAGGACTTGCAAGCACTCGGAGTATTCGATAGACGGGTGCTTAGGACCATCTTTGGCGGTGTGCAAGAAGACGGTGTGTGTCGGCGAAGAATGAACCACGAGCTCGCCCAGCTCTACGGCGACCCCAGTATCCAGAAGGTAGCTAAAGCCGGAAGGGTACGATGGGCAGGGCATGTTGCAAGAATGCCGGATAGCAACCCTCCAAAGATAGTGTTCGCTTCCGATGCGGCAGGTACGAGACGGCGTGGAGCGCAGCGAGCAAGGTGGGCAGACCAGGTGCAAAACGACTTGGCGAGCGTAGGGCGCTTTCGAGGATGGAGAGATGCGGCCTCGAACCATGTATTGTGGCGTCAAACTGTTGATTCAGTGTTATCTGTTTAGATGTAAACTAAATTAATGAAATGAAACATTGAAACAAATTTATGAAAAATTGTCAAATTATAAAATCAAAATTCACGGCTCCGGAACGCGTAATCGCAAATGATTCTCGATTTTTCAAACAAGTGCATTTCTATGTAAAATTTTAAACTGCCGTTTGCATATAGTAATGACGGAAAGCTAAAACAATACGGAAAGCTATTCTAGTAAGCCCGACCATATTCGCGCGACACTACTGAATCTGATCTGTTTAGTCAAACGTCATAGAGCGAGTCACGACCGACCACCAGCGGATAAAAGTGTGATGTTGTTTTCTCTCACCGTTCATTGATTTTGGCATCGGTCGATCGGCGAGAGTCATTGGACTATCCAACCAACAACACAACGTCGCCTTTCGACTGTGCGCACCCTCGCGATGCGCGACACTCTCACGCGCATAATATTGTCGTCAAATGTGATCGCACTTGTGTATGAAGACACGAAGAGGTGCATATAGAATAGATATCTCCGACTTTATCGGCTTCGGAACTGCTAGCAGATTGCATACCTTTGCATTTATGCATTTAGCAGTGTGTGATGCAATTGCCATCGTGACTTCTTTTGCGCATACTTTTCTAGGTGTCATGGTGTGTTGGTTTGGACGTACGGGAAGAAACCGTTTATTTGGATAGTAAATTATGGAAATGACTAATCACACGAAGAATATTCAGCAGGGATGTAGCCGGGCTGTGGGGGGTTGACAGAAATGATTGAAAATAATTGATAATTCAATGAACCAACTATTATGGAAGCGTTAATTACCGCGTCAGAACGAGATTGGATTCATAAATCATTTTAAAATAAATTCTATTTTTTTTTCTTCAAATTCAATTAGCTGGATAGAGCCCATTAGCAATAAATTCATTGTATTTCGTTAAATAAACTAAATTATTGTTGTTTTATTATAGATGCAATAAGAACAAAGTAGGGGAAGGTGGGGAGACTTGATCCCCGGGGAGACTTGGCCACCCCCTGTTTTATCGAGAACTAAAGTAGTAGTAGTAGTAGTAGTAGTAGTAGTAGTAGTAGTAGACAAATGACCTTTATGTGGTGAGTTATTCTTTGGATTGCCAACCTTATTTATTCTGCAGGGCGGTTTGTATGTTTTGGCCTTCCTAAAGATTTGTTTATTGGCCACGCAAAAAAAATTATCAACTTTTTATAACAATGATCAAATGCTTTCGTTTTTTCACAGCACAAAGCCATAAATATGCTCAATGATCTGTACTGATGAAAATGTCAACATTCCATCAAAGTTTTAGGATATTTGGATTTGAAGTTATTGCCTCAATATGGGGACACTTGATCCCCCATTAGTCAATCATACAAAAATTTGACGAAAAAATTTAAAAAATATAAATCTGTTCTAAGGCTTCTATTTTTTTTGTAGATTTTACAGATCTGATGGAGGGTTGCCAGGAAAAAATGATTATTGCGTAGATATCATAGAAAAGGGATCAAGTCTCTCAAAATTTTAACATTGCATGTGCTGTCCAATTCAATAACAAAAAATGTTCATGTATACGCACAGCAATCCAAAAATTCCGCGTATTTGGAAAGATAAATATTTTAAAAATCTAAGAGCACCTTTTTAATTTTGTCAAAGCAAGTTCTTGGGGAGGCATCAATTTCCCCCGAATATTGTAAAAGTCGATTTTGGACACCACTCCAAAAAATCCATTGTGTATCAATAACAACAATAATTTAAGGACTGTCATACATCAGTAAAGTTAAATATTATATTTCTTAGAGAGTCCATGTGGAAATCGCGTATGTTTATTTATTTTTGGCTGTGATACATCGGAAATCAGAAAAGGGGATCTAGTCTCCCCAGTCTCCCCTAGTTGAAAGTACCACAATAAAAAGTCTACTGTACGGCAAAGGCAACGATTATGTTTCAACAGCATATTTTCCAAAATGGACAAATTGACATGAAATTTGCGAAAAAGAATCCACGTGCCTTGAAGGGACTCGAACTGTGTACCTCCTACTCTCTAGATAGGCGTGATAACCCCTACACAACAAGACCACTTAAAGGTCACGTTTGTCGCTTGATTTGCTCAATCGTCACATGTGCTTTACTGTTGTATATCCATAAACTATTTAGTTATTTTGAAACATGAAAGGGTATTACCAATAACCAAGCAACAGACAAATAAAAACCATTAGACGGTAGAGTGCTTCTATGGTGCATTGATATATCCTATTCATAACTAGTTGGATATATCACATTTACACTTATCACATAACAAATTCTTTTTTCTGATTCTTTACAAAAAAATCTTTTCGGTCCTCCCTTACAAACTTTTTAGCAATAGTTTGATATATTTTGATGCAGGAGGAAAGTACGCTTTTCATTTTTTTATTTGTTCGCTTCGATATTGACTCTGATTATGTGCGCTGTCAAACTTCAAGTTTGACATTGCTCAGATTTGTCGTATCTGTCAAGTGTCAATAATTATTCAGGGTGTCCCACAGGGTGTCCCGTATTCCGGCAGTCCTGAAGAGAGGCCCCATTGAGCTCACCCTCTTCCGCCCGAGCAGGAGCGACGACCTCGATAACAGAAATTGGTATGAACTAGCCTTACATAAGAGGTACAATACCAAAAACTAATACCAAAATTTTATATGCAGAATACTTGAGGCATAGCATAACATTTCCCTACAGATCATGAATATACTTTCTTCCAGTAGTCACAAATTTTGATATGCAAATTAAAAGCTTGCCAATGCTAGCGCCAATACGCGCTAATAGAGGCCAAAGAGGCACATAATTCCTATTTATTTGAAGAAAGCTAAGTCGAAAAACACGCAAAATATAACCAAAAGTCCAAAATACATCATTTACCCTAGGGTTACCGCTCCTGGATTTCATCTTATATTTTAGATATTCACCCCACGAATGGAAAGGAATTTGATTAGTTTCTTATTTTTAAGATTGAAGCGGTGAACACGGATGTTAGCAAAAAGAAGCGACGAAATCGGTGCTGTACTTTTTTGTTTCGCGATGAGATAAATAAATATTCAGTGAGATGGAAAGGTATTTGATTTATTTCTTACTTTTGTGATTTTTCAGCAGGAGCAAAAAGTAGCGACGAAATTGATGTCGTATTTCTTTGTTTCACGATGAGATAAATATATGTTCGGTGAGATGGAGATCGGAACAGTTCCCCTATACGCCTTTGCTCGCAAGGCTCTCTTCTAAGGGGCAAGCCAGAGTAAACGCGACGAGCGATGCGACGCGACGCGACAGTGCAATTTGACAGCCTGTTGATAATGATTGTTATTCTTTTACGTGAGTTGCGTCGCGTCGCATCGCTCGTCGTGTTTACTCTGGCTTGCCCCTAAACATATCTATACTAAAGTTATAGGAATTCAAACAAACATGGTACAAGAATTCATACAGGTTCAGTATTACCGTTTTGCTCTTAACGTCAAGCTGCACATTCTGCCGTAGTTTAATTACTTCGACCCTGATCATAACTCACCAAATTGGGCAGTAAATTTTGTAATTCATATTCCCATCGCGCCTCTGTGCTAATAAAGCCGGCGACTCCAGACATATCAGCTACCACAATGAGTTTAATTGGTAAAACGATTAATTCAAGTTGTATTGCTGCAAGCAATTCTGCATTCTTATTGAATCATTCGATTCAAATGGGCGTGGGTGTCAGCTGGGTTTTCATTAGTGATTGTCATGAATATTTTATTTATTTCCGGACAACAACAATTAGGAACATGCATAGTTGGAAGCAGGGCGTAATTATGCCTTTTCGTTGATTAGCTATTCAGCTGTTAAATGATACGTCGTTAGAGAACTTGCATTCCGACGGCATTTAATCAAATTCTATTTGATATATTTTTTTATATCGGCTATTTATTGTTTTGGTTTCTTTGCAAATATGGGCTACTGTTATGCAAAACAAAGTCATGATGATACAAAAGCACTTACATCGTTCGACCCGCAGTCAGCATCGCCACTTCCTCTTGGCGCGAAAGGATGTTCGCCCTGTTCGCAGCTTCTTCTAGAAGCGAACATAAGAAAAGAAAAATGTAGGTACTAGAATAAGGAAAACTACCAGTTGGAATATTTTTTGTCGACCTGTTAAGACTCGCGTATTTTTGATTCACGAGCATATCTAAAAAAACAATTCTTATGAAAATATTCAAAAACATTTTGGTTCATTCGTACCAGAAAACCATTCGTTATGGTCTTTAATTGATTTGTTTTGAAATTTGGGATAAAATCGTGAGACCTTGAAATGCATCGTCAGTCGCGTTGCGTTGCGTTGCGTTGCGTTGCGTTGCGTTGCGTTGTAACAGAGTATTTCGTAGATTGCATACTGATAGCTGTCATGTATTTTCTTTAACTTTCTTACTCCAACTGCTTATGGATTACTATTTGGGATTTAATAGCAACCCAATTGGAGTCAAAAATGATAAAGCATGAAAGCTACCATTGCCGGCCACGCTCATCTTCTCTGTTACTAAGGAAGGGAAGGAAATGATGATATGACATCTACTTAACGAGAGGCCAGCGACTCACCGACGCCCTCATAGATGTCAAGGAGTTGGATGGTTGGTAGGGAATATAGTTTAGAAATATCATCATAAGCAAATGATATAATGCGTTTAAACAGACGTTGGGAGTGACCATGCTAAGAAATTTTTGTCACTCCATTGTTATCCTGGGATGGGGCGAAGCTATTAAACTTGCCCTGGCTACCCAAGTAGCACACATGTCCCACATAGATTACTGCAACGGATATGCGACTAGATTTGGTCACTATCTAGTTGCTGCAACCGTTTTAGTCTGACTTGTGCTGCTCGGGTAATTAGCCTAGGTTTAAGCGCCATTGTTCGCTCTCTGAAACGAGAAAGAATATAAAATATATTAATTTTCCCTTCCCCTTATGCGATCCCAATTGAAATTATGTACTCATATTAATATATGCCCTTAGTAATAAGCGAAAACCAATATGTAACTTTACAATCACAGAAAATTTACTTACTCTAATTCGAGAGGAATAATATCTTTAACCGTAAGCATACCGACACGATAGTATGCTGCTGTTTGATGTTCTAAAAATTCTTTGGAACTTTTTTTTTGAATTTCATCAAGAAAAATTCTTTTGAAATTCTTTGAAAAACTGTTCAGAATTTCTCGAAAATGTTTTTGGATTTTCTTGTGAAATATTTAGGAATTCCTCCATAATTTCTTTGCATTTTCCTGGAAATTCTTTGGGTTTTTCTTGAGAAATTCTTCAACATTTCCTCGAAAACTTCTTCGGAATTTCCTCTGGAAATTCTTCGAAACTTTCCTGATTTTTTTGCATTTTCTCGGGAAATTCTTTTCTAAATTTCTGGAGAAAATTTTTGGAATTTCCTCGGAATATGGAAATTTTCAGATTTTACTATGCAAATTCTTCGGATTTTCCTCGGGAAATTCTTTGGAATTACCACGGGAATTGTTTTGGAATTTCCACGGAAAATTCTTTGGAGATTCCACGGAGAATTCTTTGGAATTTCCACGGGAAATTCTTTGGAATTTCCACGGGAAATTCTTTGGAATTTCCACTGGAAATTCTTTGGAATTTCCACGGGAAACTCTTTGGAAATCTTTGGCTTTTCCATGGGAAATTCTTTGGAATTTGGAATTCCACTTCGCAATTTCCTCGGGAGGTCTTCGCAATTTCCTCAGGAAATTCTTCGCAATTTCCTCAGCAAATTCTTTGGAATTTCCTCGACAAAATCTCATGTTTTTCGAAGAATTTCTCGAGAAAATTCTCCGGAATTTCCTCGGGAAATTCCTAGGATTTGCCGCGGAGAAATATTCAGGAATTCCCCCGGGATTTTTTCAGAATTTCCTCGGAACATTTTTCGGAACATTTATCGGAATTTCTTCGGAAAATTCAGGGGATATTTTTTCGGATTTCCTCGAAAATTTTTTTGAGATTTTCACGGGAAATACTTTGAAATTTTTCTCCAAAATTTTCTCGGGAAGTTTTTCGGATTTTCCTCGGAGAAATTTTTCGGAATTCCTTTGGGATTTTTTTTGGATTTTCCTCGGAATGTTTTTTTGAATTTCTTCGGGAAATTCTTTGAAATGCCCTCGGAAAATTTGAGGAATTTCCTCGGGAAATTCTTCTGTTTTTCGAAGAATTTCCCGAGAATAATTCTCAGAAGAGTCTAGGAAAGTTGCTCGAATTTTCCTCAAGAAATTCTTCGGATTTTCGTCGGGAAGTTCTTCGGAATTTCTTCGGGAAATTCTGCGAAATTTCCCCGAAAAATCCCCCCTATCGAATTAACTATAATTTTTTTACCGTAGATTTTCCACAAAACAATTGTATACGCATCGAATATATTTTAAATGTGTATTAAACGAATGATGCGTTAGACAATAATTGGAACGTGCTTACCAATTTCGTATGCCCATTAATTGAATACAAAGTAGCTTCTATCTTCATCATGATCCTTCCGGCTGGACCGAGGATATCTTAGCGCCTTCAATCATCTTCGAGACACCTTCTCTTCTCCCAGTATATCCACCGGAACTGTAGTCGCGCACTCTACTGCTCGGCTTTTCCTCCGGACGAACACACGAAAAACAGCAAAAAGGATATAGGATGAACTTTGCACTTCCCATCTATTTCTGCATCTGCACTTATTAATCGAAAAATCTAAACTCTTATGGTCTTTTTGTAAGGTTATCGAAAAATCAAATTGAAAATTTCCGGACGTCAAAAAAACACCGAGAACTTGAAATGCATCGTCAGTGTTGATGAACTCGAAATTTGTGACCTTGTTCCGAGGGATCAGTGTGAAGAATCCAAACGAAGCCATTTATATGATGCGGCGCTGCACACTGAGCTTTTTGTGCACATCCAAACGGCAATCGCAAAGTGGAAAGCATCTGAAGCAAATTATGCCATAGCAAAAAAATATTTCTGGGTCCAGTCCAAAGGATCGCGTTCCAAAGATGCAGTCATTGCATTGAAAGTCTTCTTAGAGTTTCTTAAGGAAAGGAAACCATCTAGAAAGTTAGAAACCATTCTATACGAATCTGTGGTACCCTCAACAATGGTTTACGGAACACAAGTAACAGTACTTACAAAACGTTCCCGGATATCTCTACGAAGATATCGAAAGCAAATAAATGGTCTAATAGAGGGAATGCTTAAGGAGCACAGATAAAAATATGATGTGATTTTAAATGCATTTTTATGCACATATTTGGAGCATGCAAACGTAACATTCAATCGATCTCACTATTTTTTAAATCAAAATAAATGTAAACGGTGCTTGCTTGTAAATTTCAATCGAATTTAATAGAATTTCGATTGTTACTTCGTTTGATGAGATAAGTTGCAATTTTACACGTCGTTGAATTTTCAAAATTATTTGCTATGAAGACAATTCTTCAAATGCCACTGACAGTCCAAGATCCATTACAAAATGGATTCGTATTCTTCAACACATGTAATGGGGACATGTAGTACGAAGACCAGCGAATCATCTGCTCAAGCTTGCAGCAGAATATACATTATCTCACATGTAGCGTGGTCGGTCAGCTTTCACTTGGTGGGACTCCATCGCTGACAGGGTGTGAAGGAGGTTCGAGAACATAAGTGTGGAAGAATGAAATAAGTTGGCCGAAAATAAGGAACGATTTGAAATTAAATTTAAAGAACTATACAACTTCCCGGAGTCAGAATCAAAGGATGAATGGGTATCGGTAATCTTTATATAATGATTCAATTGTAGTGAACTATTTTTTATCCAACATGTCCGGATTCGGAAGACATGACAACATCGAAGCGTTAACCGCTACCGAACAACAAGGAGACGCAGCTCATCTGATTCATCTTTACGTCGGTCCTGGTACACCTTGTAGATGTTAACGTCAGAATTCCTGTTTTTCCGTAACATTTATGAGAGGTCGTAGAGCTCTCTGCATCTCTCTCAAGTAAATGTTGAACTTTTCCCATCCTCACCAGTTGCAACCACGTGGCCAGCACTATTCAGGGCTGATGGAACAAGCAATGTCTTCGCCTAAGAGTTAATAATTAATCCCAAATTATTTCCTATCCAAAAACGGGTGAAACGTTTGCTTTGCTGTTAACAATGGTCTAAAGTAGTACCACCTACAATATTATGCAATTTGGGAAATGCTAATGCTAACGTCGAATCAGTCCAAGGAATTGTGTGCATGCTGTTGAAATAAACACCTAATCTACAAGTGTGACGTGTTCAAGGAGATGACGATAAGCAAGCCAGTGAAGCAGACTGGCCTTTGCTTTTATTGCCTTCGACGCGGCCATCATACTGCAAATGAATTAGCAATTAGCATCATAGTTTGCTTCATGAGAACAAGACCACAGTTCCACAATCTGGAGTACGCCAATCATCTGCGGTAACATCACCAGTTCCAGAAGAACATTGCGAAGTGGCTACACAATTACCAAGTAGTGTCACATGTGCCCGAGCGGCAACAACAAAGCAAGTTCCTTCTTTCGACGGCAAAGGTAGTAGTATATGGTTCCGGCAATAGCCGCCTAGCATGTCGAGCTTTGTTGGATTCCAAATCTGACTCACATCTCATCATTTTCTAACAGTGAACTCAGATTAAACACTGATCTAGGAATGCAGTCATGGATGGAGCTCACCAGGCTCTAGAACATCATTCTCTTATCAAAATCAGAAAAAAAATCATGACCAGCATTCTACGCAACTCATTCACAACTAACATTTAATGTCAATGTAAATGTTATTTCAACTCGTCTATACGGCTTCAAGCTGAATATGTGTGCTATACATATGATCAAGAACATCTATTCAATTATTTTACAAGCAAATCTGGCGAATCTATTCAGCTGTTTTTGACGTGCCTGCATAACTACTTTACAGCATGTTACATATTTTTTTCTCAATCTTTACTAAACCATTTAGTAATATAATTCGCTTCAATAGCGCTTGTTCAGATTTTTTGAATCTGTTAAATAAGTTTTATACAGCCACTGAATTCAATTTGATTTAATATTATTTGAGAGGAGAGTAAATTTCGAAGTTTATTTAATGTTTTTTTTTGTGAAAACTGAAATATCAATTTTGTTGCTACCTAGATTCGAACTCCTGATCTTCTGATTCAATGGCTGCTGTTCTGTCATCACCGTCACTTTGACATATGTAATAACAAAGAAAATTATGGATGTGCTTCTTCGCATACCCTATAGGTTGTTTTACTAACGCTATTTTCATATTCATGCTGTATAAACGTTAGAAAGCGGCCTACATGCTGCTTTTAGCACATCAGCTTGAAAATTATACTTTCAGCATTATTTCAACTATTATTCAAAAATCTATCAGCATGTTCTGTTGGTTCACTCTTATGCATCATCAATCGCTGAAATTGTTATTAGGCAACATTTTCTCGATCTGTATAGATGCCACTCTCTTGCTAATCGTTTAACAGTAGCCGTCAACAGAAATATTGCTTCTAAATGGCTTGTTTTCTTACACTTTCTACTAGCATTAATGACAGCGCTTTGTCAATTACTATAAGAGCAGGTGAATACCTTTGTAGCTGCATTACAGAAATCAATAGCTCATACACAGCTCCGGCAACAAAAATCAAATGTAAACATTGCGGTTTTGACGTTCCATACTGGTAAGCTATTAAAAGAAGCAGTATGAAGTTTACTTAAACGTTGTGTAATCTTCAAAGATACAGAAGTTGCCTAAAAGTTTCGTTAGTTCCATTACGCTATATTGTTAGTGCTATAAGAACAGCGAAAACGTTTTCATTGTAAATGCTACTCACTGTAATATGAGAAGTTGCTAACAAGCAACTCAATTACATACATGAGCTCTTAACCGATAAGCTTTGTTGCTAATTCAGACAGAGCTGTTTTATGACTATATGAAAGCTGCATAAACTATAAAAGATAAGATATATTCGGCACAAACTGACTAGCTGATAAATATTCGGGCAATAGACGAGTTGAAGTTTAAGGAATTATTTGCGAAGCCTTTTTTATTCAGCATTAGCTGCTTTAATACAAATATTATACAGCCTTAGGCTAGAAGTTGAAGCTTTTAGCACCAAAATTGTTAGTTGGGTTGTTTACTTATTCTTACACTTTGTTTACATTTTCTAACACTGAACTCAAGTCAAACATTGACCTCGAAATGCGGTCATGGATAGAGCTTACCAGGCACTAGAACATCAATCTTGTATCAAAATCATTAACATTTTACGCAACTTTTTGCTTAGTTGACTTACACTTTGTTTACACTTACTAACACTGAATTCAAGTAAAACACTGGTCTCGGTATGCTGTCATGGACCAGGCTTTAGAACCTCAATCTGTCATCTAAATCAGAAAAAAAAAAATCATGACCAACATTCTACGCAACTCATTGCTTACTTATTCTTACTCTTTGTTTACATTTTCTAATACTGAACTCAAGTCAAACATTGACCTCGAAATGCGGTCATGGATAGAGCTTACCAGGCACTAGAACATCAATATTGTATCAAAATCATTAACAACATTTTACGCAACTTTTTGCTTAGTTGACTTACACTTTGTTTACATTTTCTCACACTAAACTCAAGTAAAAAACTGATCTCGGAATGCAGTCATGGATGGAGCTCATCAGGCTTTAGAACATCATTCTCTCATCAAAATCAGAGAAAAAAAAACCATTAACAACATTCTACGGAATTCTTTGCTTACTTATTCTTACACTTTGTTTACATTTTCTAACACTGAACTCAAGTCAAACATTGACCTCGAAATGCGGTCATGGATAGAGCTTACCAGGCACACTCAATCTTGTATCAAAATCATTAACAACATTTTACGCAATTTTTTGCTTAGTTGTGCTTACACTTTGTTTACATTTTCTAACACTGAATTCAAGTAAAACACTGATCTCGGAATGCTGTCATGGATGGAGACCAGGCTCTAGAACATCAATCTCTCATCGAAATCAGAAAAAAAATCATTTAAATTTTACACAACTCTTTGCTTACTTATTCTTACTCTTTGTTTACAGACCGCATCGTGCTTTCGTGCTGTGCGGTTCTTTCTCTCTTTGCGGAAGGAAGTTTTTAATACTACCCGAAGCTATTTTAATTTCAACGGTGCTTCTTAGCGCTATTTGTACCCACTGATCCCGTTACGATCTTTGCAATGACCCGTGCCTTCGTTTTACGTTGGACCCGTTTGCGGAAGTAAAATTCCGACAAGCGGTGGTAATCCTGCAGGGACACCGTTCTGGGAAAAACCTCTTAGAAGGTCACGTCTCCACGCTCAGCAATGAGTATTAATAAAAACAAGAGGAAGGGGAGTCTTTGAATTCTCCACTTCCTTCAAAGAAACAAGGTTTCAAGACCGTCCTGCCAAAGCGCGGAAAAAATAGAAGGAAGCTGGAGAATTCAGATATTCCTTCAAACTCTAATGTCGGAAATAATTTTTCTCCTATCGAACTGAGCAATCAGTTCGATTTGATTAATGATGATATTGAGCAAATCGGATCTAGCCCAGGTGATTCGATTCATGCGAAAAAGCAAAGGATTCCACCAATTATGGTATCTGTTGCCGAGTTTTCTGGCTTTAGGAATGAGATTTTGAGTAACCTTCAGGGGATCAAGGTTTCATTTCAGATTGCTAGGAAGGGTGACTGCCGCGTTTTGCCGGGATCCTTTGACGATCGCAAACGTCTTCTTCAGTATTTAACTGAGAAGCGCCATAAATTCTTCACATACGACGACAAAACTGAGCGATTGTTCAAAGTCGTCTTGAAAGGTCTCCCCAGTGATGACAAATCTCTGGATGAGATTAAAATTGAAATTTCTCAATTACTTGGATTTTCACCAGTCCAAGTAATTAAGATGAAAAAGAAATCCCTTTCTGGTACTTCCCAGAGGGCATTTCTCAAGAATTTTATTTAGTTCATTTTAACAAAAGTGAACTAAATAATATGAAAAGTTGGAAAAGGCCTGTATTATGTCTCATGTCCGTGTTACATGGGAACATTTCCGCAGGCCTGGGGAAATTTCAAAACCCTACCCAGTGCCGTAAGTGCCAAAAGTGGGGTCATGGAACCAAACATTGTCACATGGATGCTAAATGCATGATTTGTGGTGGAACCTCTCACGCCAAGGACGCATGTCCTGTGAGAGAAGATTCCAATAAATTTAAGTGCGCAAACTGTGGTGGCAATCATAAATCCAATTTCTGGGAATGCCCTTCACGCAAAAAAGTTTTGAATTCCCGTGCAAAATTGATGACGGGAAATTCCAATCGGATCCCAGATTCGACGGGTAGAAATTTTTCAAACGCTCAAATTTCGAAACCGGTTACCGGTCGAGCAATTCATACCCACCACAATTCACAAACAAATTTTGCCGCTCGTCATCGGGTAGCAAGCACTTCAGTAAATTCCAATTATGCAAACATCGCTGCTGGTAGACAAAATTTCTCTTCTCAAAATGAGGTTTATACCCATGTCCCAACGGAAAATAATGGTTATGTTGCCGATTCATGTAGCATGACTGCTTCCGATTTTGATTTTTTAACTGAACAATTGCATCACATGATTGATGCAATGTTCAAAGCAAATACCATTCCTGAAGCTGTTCAGGTTGGTATAAAGTACACACAAAAAATTGTTATCGGACTCCGTTTCAATGGATCCAAATAATTGTGTGAAAGTTCTAAATTGGAATGCCCGCTCTCTAAAGGGTAAGGAAGATGAATTATTCAACTTCCTTTCAGTTCATAATGTGCATATTGCCATTATAACTGAAACGTATTTAAAACCAGGACTCTCCATTAAAAGAGATCCAAACTATTTTATCTACAGAAATGATCGTCTTGACAGCGCCTGTGGTGGGGTCGCCATTGTCATTAATAGACGTATCAAACATAAATTATTTTCTTCGTTTGAAACCAAAGTTTTTGAAACCTTGGGAGTTTCTGTTGAAACAAATTTTGGACAATTTTCCTTCATTGCAGCCTACTTGCCTTTTCAATGCAATGGGCAGCAAAAGAATTTGTTGAAAGCTGATCTTCAAATTCTGACTCGCAACAAATCAAAATTCTTCGTAATTGGTGACTTCAATGCCAAACACCGTTCATGGAATAATGCTCAAAGCAATTCCAATGGTAAAATTTTATTTGAAGATTGTTCTGCAGGATATTATACTATTCAATATCCCAATGGACCAACTTGTTTTTCTTCCAGTCGAAATCCTTCTACAATTGATTTAGTTTTAACGGATTCAAGTCAGCTGTGTGGCCAATTGGTAACTCATGCTGACTTTGACTCTGATCATCTTCCTGTGACATTTGAAATCTCACAAGAAGCCATTTATAATCCAATCAGCTCTACTTTTAATTATCATAGAGCTGATTGGGATTCTCTATAAAACGTATGTCGATAGGAATTTTGATGTTGATATTCCTCTCGATACCAAAAGTGATATTGATAATGCTCTCGTATCTTTGACAAATTTAATTGTCGAAGCCAGAGGCATTGCAATTCCTAAATGTGAAACTAAATTCAACTCCATTATTATTGACGACGATCTTCAGCTACTGATCCGTCTTAAAAATGTGAGAAGAAGGCAATACCAAAGAACTCGCGATCCCGCGTTGAAAGTTATTTGGCGGGATTTGCAAAATGAAATTAAAAAACGTTTCGCTATTCTGAGAAATACCAACTTTGAGAATAATGTCTCGAAGTTGGATCCCAGTTCGAAACCCTTTTGGAAATTAACAAAATTCTTAAAAACCTCAAAAGCCAATTCCAGCGCTTAAAGAGGAAAATAAAATTTTATTTACAAATAGCGAAAAGGCTCAACAACTTGCTCAGCAGTTTGAGAGTGTCCATAATTTTAGTCTAGGTCTCACTAGTCCAATTGAGGATCAGGTTACACGGAGCTTCGAAGACATTCTCAATCAAGAGAATGTTTTTGA
The DNA here is from genome assembly GCF_024139115.2 of Armigeres subalbatus. Lineage (NCBI taxonomy): Eukaryota > Metazoa > Arthropoda > Insecta > Diptera > Culicidae > Armigeres > Armigeres subalbatus. The sequence continues at coordinate 174,660 of NW_026943347.1, read as the reverse complement.
CCCTTCGTTGGGAACTAATTTGGATGAAGTGAGATCTATTACTAGAAAATTTAAAAACATGAAAGCCCCGGGTGATGATGGTATTTTCTACATACTTATCAAAAACTTCCTGAGAGCTCTTCATCCTTAATTTAATTAACAAATGTTTTCATTTGGGATATTTTCCAGATAAATGAAAAAACGCCAAAGTTGTTCCAATTTTGAAGCCGGAGAAAATCCAGCTGATGCTTCTAGTTATCCTTAATCAGTTTGCTTTCTTCAATAAGCAAACTGTTTGAAAAGATTATTTTAAATAGAATGATGGTTCATATTAATGACAATTCTATTTTTGCTGATGAACAATTTGGTTTTCGCCATGGGCATTCAACCACCCATCAGTTATTAAGAGTAACGAATTTAATTCGGCTCAACAAATCTGAAGGATATTCGACTGGAGTTGCTCTTCTTGATATAGAGAAAGCATTTGACAGTGTTTGGCATGAAGGTTTGATTGTAAAATTGATGAATTTTAATTTTCCTCTGTACATCATTAAACTGATCCAAAATTATTTATCAGATCGCTCACTGCAGGTAAACTATCAGAATACTAAATCTGATAGATTACCTGTAAGGGCTAGTGTCCCCAAGGCAGCATACTGGGGCCCATATTGTATAACATTTTTACTTCTGACTTACCTGATTTACCACCAGGGTGTCAAAATCTTTGTTTGCAGATGACACATGTCTCTCAGCCAAAGGGCGAAGCCTTCATGTCATTTGTAGTAGATTGCAAAAAGTTTGGATATTTTCTCCACTTACTTGCAAAAATGGAAAATTTCCCCGAATGCTTCCAAAACTCAGTTTATAATTTTCCCACATAAGCCGAGAGCTTCTTATTTGAAACCTTCTAGCAGACATATTGTCACTATGAATGGGGTTCCAATTAATTGGTCTAGCGAAGCTAAATATTTAGGACTTCTGCTAGATCAAAATTAACTTTAAAAATCACATTGAAGGCCTTCAAGCCAAATGTAACAAATATATTAAGTGTCTATATCCACTTATAAACAGAAAATCAAAACTTTGTCTTAAGAACAAACTTTTGATTTACAAACAAATTTTAGACCTGCCATGTTGTATGCTGTGCCAATATGGACTAGTTGCTGCAATACCAGAAAGAAGGCACTCCAGAGGATTCAAAATAAAATTTTGAAAATGATTCTGAAGTTGCCTCCGTGGTATAGTACCAATGAACTTCATAGAATTTCTAATATTGAGACATTGCAACAAATGTCCAACAAAATAATTTCAATTTTAGACAAAAATCGTTACAATCTTCTATTGTAACGATTAACTCCTGTACCCTTAGTATAAAATAGGTTAAGTTTAGTTTAAGTTGAAAACATTGTAATTCCTACATGGTTCAATTCAACCAGAGGAAAAATTCTAACTGCCAGAGGCAATTGAAATGTATTAATAATAACTAAAAAGTAACATAGCAAATAAGGATGATAGTGTTAAGAAAACACGGAACACCTAGTCTAAGAGATGAATGCATGTATTAGATAATTAGCAAATAAAATCAGTGAAAAAAAAAAAAAAAAAAGAAAAAAAACTCTTTGTTTACATTTTCTAATACTGAACTCAAGTAAAACACTGATCTCGAAATGCAGTCATAGATAGAGCTCACCAGGCTCTAGAACATCAATCTTGCATCAAAATCAGAAAATAATCATTGCGATGTTGCGATGCGATTCTATCGCTTGGCGACAACGATTCTGTCGCCGTTGGCATGGAAGCGTAAATAGAACATTGCCTGCAGTGACCCAACGATTGAATCGCGGCGACTAGTTGTCGCCGTCGCGGCGATGAAATCGCTTAGGTCTGGGGGAGCCTTAATACTCCTCTGGGAAGTACCAGAGTGAGATTTCTTTTGCATCTTAATTACTTGGACTGTTGCAAATCCAAGGGACAAGCCAGAGCAAACGCGACGAGCGATGCGAAGCGACGCGACTCACGTAAAAGAATAACAATCATTATCAACAGGCTCTCAAATTGCACCGTCGCATCGCACGTCGCGTTTAATCTGGCTTGCCCCCAAGTTATTGAGAAATTTCAATTTTAATCTCATCCAGTGATTTATCATCTCTGGGGAAACCTTTCGATACGAGTACGCTGGCTCCTTCCCCTCTCTTATTAACTGTATAATAAAATGATATTGATTGTATATATCACAAAGAACCATGAGCGTAAAGTGTTATACACGCCTGAGCCTACCAAATAAACGAACCTGAAAAAAAAACCTTTCGACACGACTTTGAATATTCGCTGAGTTTTGTCGTTGTACGTAAATTTTTTGTTCAATTTCGCCATGAATCAATTTGAACTGATTGCTCAGTTCAGAATTCAGAGTGGGAAGCCTCTTGTTTTTGTTAATGCTTATTGCTGAGCGTGGAGACGTGACCTTCTAAGAGGTTGCAGGAAAACCATCGCTTGTCGGAATTGTATTTCCGCAAACGGGTCCAACGAAGGTACGGGTCCAAGCAAAGATCGTAACGGGATCAACAGGTACAAAAAGCGCTGAGCGCTGGAAATAAAAATAGCTTCTCGGGTAGTATTAAAAACTTCTTTCAACAAAGACAAGGAATATCAGACAATCGCACAGTACAAGAGCACAATACGGTCTGATTCAACTTAGTATACTAGTAGCATTTCCTCAGTTATTAATTGAAAGCTTTTCTATACCCACCATTGCATGGTTGCACTATGCTCAGGGCGTCGTGAATGTTTCCTACAAATATTCTGGACTGGACCGTGATTCAAACTCGCTATCTCCAGATTGGCAATACTATGCCTTTGCTCGAAAGGTTACTGGAGACCCCGCTACTGGAGATGTGCGCAGTCATTGGGCTCGATTTCATCAAGCTTGCGTCTCAGTTCACCAGCACTCTTGTCCGGCGATTACATTCAAGCTGATTTAAGGTTCCCCCAAACACACGCGATGCGACAGTCGCGGCGCGATTCTATCGCTTGGCGACAGCGATTCTGTCGTCGGTAATATGGAAGCGTAAATACAACATTGCCTGCAGCGACCCAACGACAGAATCGCGGCGACTAGCTGTCGCCGTCGCGGCGATGAAATCGCTTAGGTCTGGGGGAGCCTTTACATTACACCCCCTGAAAAATTGAATTTGTTCAGCACCGTTTCCTTCGATTCGCACATTGCAGGTCGCTTTTGGGAGGTCATTTCATTTGCAGTAATAGCCTTTGATTCTCAGTTTGCGCATCTTTGCGTTAGTTCAATATTGGCTTCAAATAGATGCAACTTCAATAAATGTATGATTGATATTGCCGGTAAGGCGGAATCTATTGAATTTCGAAGAAATGGACACCACAAGACTGATCAATATTGTCAGAACGTACGGCTCTGTCCCGAATATGGTACACTTCCTACCTTGAAGTCGTGTGCCGTGCAGCATGGGAATACAAAACGACGAGGCGTTATATTGTTTGCTTATTAATAAGCTAAGCGATTGTAAGCAACTATATGCAAATCAATCGTTTTTGAGTGGAACGAACAAAGAGCAGCCGTTCTACCAATAAAGATGTCGAAATAGAAATCTTTTAAAGAATGCACGCATTACAGAATATAATAGTGAGGTATTTCCAATACTGATTAGAGCATTGACTAAGCATATGCGGTATTTCGAAAAATTTCGTTTTAGGGCATTCGAAACGAAATTCCGCGGAATTTCGCGGAATTTTAGTATGGCGAAATCTGATTTTCTGATTTCGTTTCGTATCGATTAATTTCAAAAATTTCGACGGAAAAATCATGCTTTTAACGAAATTCAACGGAATTTCGCGGAATTTTGAAATAAATTTTTAATATTTCAAATTTTCATATCGTAAAAAAATTTGGCTGCGCCGCTGAATAAACCCATTCAAACTCTATTTAAAATTTCATAAGGTACATCGGGGCAAGTTGAAACGGTTTTTTCAAAGTTGAACTTTGTAGTGCTATAAAAAAATCATTCTTTGATAAATTTTGAGTTCGTTTGCGGCATTTGCTAGTTCGGGGCAAAGATTATACATAAAAAATTAGCAACCTTACCAAACTTTCTTATAAATAGTTAGTATACTAAAATTATATTTTTATATGCGTCGTTTCAACTTCCCCACGTATCGGGCCAAGTTGAAACACTGCGCTATATACAGACATTAGCCAATTTTGCCGTATCAAAAACAAAATATAGTACTCAGTGAAACTCAAGATGCACAAGGTTGGTATGGTGACTGTACTGCCAGGACACTTATGAGAGTCCCATGTAAATGTTGATGTAAACTTCTGATGATTTTGAATATCTTTCAGACGTTAGCTCAAAATTGTCTCCTGTTAAGGAAAAGTGATAAAATAGTAGGCTTTGTTCTAGAATTTTGAAAATCAAATCCTTCTTGTATTGTCCATTTTGATATTTACTCGGATTACTTTTCAAGATGATTAATTATTTGGTAATTGTGCGCTGAATCAATTCGTTTGTGGCTTCTTCGTAAATTCACATTAATTAACCAGCATATCTCTCACAAACCCCTCGATTGGAGAAATAGGGGACTAGGGAAGTGAAAAATGGAGTTAACAAAATGGTGACATGCTCTGTTTTATTTTTTTGAAAGCCAGTGCTCACTACGAGGAAAAGTCGATTAAGAATATCAAAACAAGACCATGCAGTTTGAACTTGACCTCTTTTAATTCCATTCTTGAGTGAAAATTGCAGGTGGGTTGCATTCATGACGGGATGGGCGAAAATTTTTCTAAATTTATTTTCAAAAGCTTGGACCTTTTTATAAATTTATATTATCCGAATGTATTTACGGACCAATGTGAATTCTGGAAAAAAAATTTCATTTTAAATTGCGAGGGTGACGTTTTGAACCGTTGTTTCAACTTGCCCCGCACCACGCATTTCTATTTGCCCCGATGGGTTGAAAATGCGGAGCAATTTCAAACGACAAAAATACGAAAATTTACCGGGTCTTTCATCGATTTTTTATAATCATCATGCTTATTCGACACTAGCAGACCCGACGAACTTCGTTTCGCCTAAGATAACTCTTGAATTATGAACAAATTGATGTTTCATTTGTATGGGGGCCCCCCTTTCCAAAGGAGGGAGGAATCTCTAACCATCTTTGGAACCTTCCCCGGTCCCAAAAACCTCTGCATACAAATTTTAACGCCGATCCGTTCAGTAGTTTCGAAATCTATAAGGTTCAGACAGACAGAAATTCATTTTTATGTATATAGAAGAAGAAGAAGAAGATTGGATGATTACCTACCGTGAAAATTTGATGAAAAAAAAACTCTTACAAACACCATTTTGAGGCTTATTTCATTGGCACGCCAAAAACAACAACCATGATATGTGAAGCAACTTTATCCAATGGAAATTTGTAGGAAATCGTTGATTCCAGCGTTAACTTTTGGTTTTTGTTCAGGGGGTCCATTATACGCACGGGGTCCATTACTAGCACTCTCCCTAATATTTAGCAATAAACGTAAATGTCTGCGTTCTAGTTTGATGGCATAACATTAGTTTACATTTAATAGCTAAAGGCTTATACATTGTTCTCAAGGTCTGAAAAGATTTATAACTGTTGATTTTAAGCATTATATTCATTTTTTTTCCATCTAGCAGTTATATTTTTTCAAGTGAAATCTTTTGTGCTTGTAACTTTCGCTTCTCTTACATAAATAATGGATATTTCTATCGAGTTTAGATAGTTTCTATCGAGGAAGATAAATATCGATTTTTGAAGCATATTGTATGGAAGGTTCTGTACCAAATTAATTTGGTTACACTGGCGACCACCTCATCAGAGCTACCGACTGAATAGTAACAAGGCAGACACCATTGAATTATTACATCATGTCCTAGCTTCCAGAAAACGCGTATGCCTATTTTTTATTGCTAAAACACAGCAAATAGTTTATTGGAAATCTGCAAATAACCGTATTTTGTACGGAAGTCTGTTCTTTATTATGCTGAGCTGCAGAAATAAAAACTGATTGTGTATTTTTAATATTGCGAAAATTGTTTGGATACTCAAAATTACCTCAGACCCTCAAGACCCTCAACTTCAGTAGGTTCAAGTTCCCTATATTCTCTTAATTATTCAGACCTGTTTTAGTTTTTTTTTTTACATTCAATTTCCAATGGTTTGAATTTCAAGGTTTTACAGTTTCATCATGGAATGGAGAACGTTTTCCGGGGCGCTAGGCAATGTGAGGCAAGTAGACTGAACCCGGAACTGTCCCGCATAATCCGGGACATTTGTAACCTAATGCCTACATGCAGATAGCGTAATGGTGTTGCTAGAGTAAGAGCATCTCACAGCATCTGTTAAGGTCCGACTCCCATCAGCGCACCATAGAATTTTTCTAATCTTTCTCACAAAAATGTGAGTGAGAGGTGAAGGGATTAAACGAAAAAGGTTTTCGTCTAGCAGTCATGATTTTCGTTTATCTTCAAAGGCCGAGAAAAAATGATGGATGAAAAATGCCCCTCACCATAACCAAAAAAAAATGCTCGCTTAATATTTCCATCAGACCTCAGTAAAAATTTAGAAAAAGTCGAGTTTACACACTTAGTTTTTATTTCTGCAGCTCGGTAAAAATCCGCATAGCCGTGCGCCAGCAAAATAAATAACTGATATTCCGGCAAAAATGATGTTTGTTAGCTGATTTTCGGCAAATTATTTGCTGATTTCCAGCAATTTTGACAGAAATCTCGGCAAAAAACATGTTTGCTGGGGCACGGCTGTGCGAATCTCGGTAAAAGTTGACCATTTTGCTGACATCCCGGTAAAAAAATTAAGTGTGTACTACTGCAACCAACAGCTGTTTGGAAAGTCTCACAGATTCAATAAATCTTCAGGAAAATGGTTGGAAAATTGCCTGGAGACTTTATTTAAGATGTTGATTGAAATGGCAGGGGGGCACTTTGAATCTGTAATACTTTTCAAAATGACGAACAGATCCAATAAATACAGGGTTGTTACGACTACGCGGATTTCGCGATTTTCGCGGATTTCGCGGTTTTCGCGGATTTGGCGCGGATTTACATAACGATTTTAGGGTTTCGCGCGGATTTGGCGCGGATTTAGTTTTAGGTGGAAGTTTAATAAATAAAATACTAAATCTAAAGAAGTTTAGGCTTAATTTTCAGAAGAAGTGCTTAATTTTCATTGGCAAATGTTGTTGAGAACAAATTTACGTTTCAAGATTATTAACATTATTTTTCGGATATATCCAAGTCCTTATTTAATGGCATGCATTACACTATTAAGCATTATTTAAACAAATGTTTTGAGGAGAGATACGCCACTTGTTGTCATTTTTAATCCATTCTAAAACACGACGCACAACAAACCATGTCTATTGAAGGACATGAACACCCATTTTCATCTTGAAATTTCTTTGTAATTCCAAGATATTTGTCAGTTTCTGATTGGTTGTTTCTTTTACGATGAACCACTCAGCATGATATATTGTATCATTCTTCAAAAGTCGTGTCGTCAGGAATTCTTTCATAATATTGGAACATTTTATATTTTCATTATAACATTCATCTAGGACGAATAAGGGTTTATACAACAATTGAAAACACAAAAATTTTCTGTGATTGATGCCTCATTTTAATAAGCAGAAAGTCAATCAAAAATTAGAAGATGATGAAGTTATGATGAAGATGATCAAAAGTTATTTCTGTCGGTTTTTTTTATGATATTTTCGGTTAACTCCGGTTTTACAGGATTACCAACAGAAAACGAAGAAGCTTCCTAAAGAAGTTTCCACAAGGACCCTATGATGATCCTTGTATAAATTCCTTGCAAATAAATTTCCACAGCGTAAAGAGGATTTCTGCAGCATTAAAAACCCGAAAAATATAAAGACATTTTTGGATGAATTTCCTGGAGCGGTGACCACAGGTTTAACTATAGAAAATCGAAAAGAGGATCATAGAAATTGCTTTAATAAGCGTTCAAAAACAGAACCGGGAGTTTTTTTCCGCAGGAAGTCACCAATCAATTTCTGCAAGAATTTCTAAAGCGATTTACGTAGGAATTCATGAAGGGATTTCTGCAAGTAAGCACCGAAGGTTTTTCGCAGGTTATTCGAATTAACGAGAAAGTTCCCAAATGAATTACAAAATAATTTCCCAGGGGAAGAAGAATACTCGGAGGAACTTCTGCACTTCAGTAGATTCAAGGGCAGTTGGGTTTCTGCAAACATTTCCATGAAAATTTTCGTTGATTTTCCGGAGGATGACCCGCAGAAATTTCTGGGATGAATCTGTGCACGAAAGATGAATTTCTACAGGAGTTCTCGGAGTTTTTAAATGAAATTCCAGTAAGAATGGTCAAAAAATTTCTGCACGAACTTTTAAAAAAGCTTGTTACAACAAATGAAGGAGAAATAACGGACTAATTTCTGTTGGAGTTTAAGCAAATTATTTTACCGTATTTCCAAAGAAATTTATTCTGAAATTTTCAAAAATATTCTTCTGGAATTTTTGACGGCATTGACGCTTGATTCCGACTTATGAATTCAAATATTTGTTTTACAGAAGTTTTGTTTAAAAAAAGGAGCTTTATTTTCTTTCCTTAATATTCCTTAATTAAGGATTCCTTAATATCTACGCAAGTTTGTCTTGTGATTAATAACTACAACAAAGCTGCATAATTGATTACTTCAAAAGAAATTGCGGTTTTGGCAGATTTTTCAATATTTGCTACGTTTATCTTTAATCAATTATGATCAAATCTGGCCTTATCATTCATTTGTATATCAATGTACCTTGTGCCGAATTTTATAAAGTTCTATCAAAAATAAAATACCCTGACAATAACGGAACAAAACATGCCAAAGGCATCATCTAATTCAAAAAGTGGTGCTTATGCAAATAGTTTAAACTGTTTAGTTCTTGTTCTCTTAGATTCAGTACTTCTAGTGGTGAATAAGGCCATTTAGTGATACTTACTGCGGTTTTTTTAGTTCTATTAGCATTTTTATACAAACATATGTTGGATTTTAAAACAATACTTGAAATCAGTAATATTGTAAAAAAAGAACTTGTAGAGAAGACGTTCAATAAATTGTTATGCAAACATTGACATTTAATGTGTATTTGCTCAAAATTTAGATCTGGATCTCCCGGATTTGGCGCGGAATGGTTTTAACGTCGCGCGGAAATGGCGCGGATTTGATTTTAGTCGGCGCGGATTTGGCGCGGAAAATATTTCAGGATCTCCGTAACAACCCTGTAAATATGAAATCTGTTGATTGCAGTTAAAAAATCAGCTTTAATTTATTTTTACTGAATACTGAGGCCTATTGGAAATATTAAGCGATGAATATTTTTACGTTGTTTATGGTAAAGAGGCATATTTTTGAAAATGGTAAACATGTACAAAACTGATCTGTTACTTATGTCCTTTTGTAAAATTAAGCTAGATTCTACCTATTGTTTTTCTTTAACAATATTAAACAAAATTAATTTTCTTTTATTCGTTTTCTTTTTATTAGTTTTTTGCATTATGTATATACACCTGATTCTGTTTTTACACGGATTTTTTTTACACGGCCGTGTAAAAATTTTTGCTCAATTTTTCATGATTCGTCGAGAAATCATATAACTTTTTTTACACGGATTTTCAAATTTTGAACTGAAAACTTTTTTTACACGGAACGCATCCCCCGTGTAAAAAAAGAATGCAAAAAAAACTATTCAATAAAAATTCGACGGAATTTTTTTTAAATTTCGTTTCGTTTCGGAAAATTTCGAATCAAATGGACATCAATTTCGTTTCGTTTCGAAGTATCGGAAGTAAATCTGAATTTCGTTTCGTTTCGTTCCGAACCAACAATAGCATTTCAAATTTCGTTTCGTTTCGTTTCGTCAGGAAAAAATGTGTTATCGCATACCCTTAGCATTGACAAGCTTTGCTTATCAAGTATACCAACAGCATGAGCTTCTCGCTTTTCTTTGGACGGGAAAGTTCAACTCAAGTTAATAGTGTTGTTTTTCTTATCACCATCTGAAACTTTTTCGTTTGAGCCTTTCTAGAATTGATTTGGTGAAATTAGGCGAAGAACTACAGCACAGGATTGCAATTGCAGAATTATCGACCAACAAGGCAAATTTCTTTCAATTAAGCGAAAACATTCTTCAGATGAATAAGTTTTATTGAACTCTTAGAATCCTCTTTTAAATCTATTTTGCGGGTATGGATGATGTTTTTACAATGTAAATACCGCTCTCGGGAAGGGCGTCTGCTGCAGTGCCTGCAAGAATTCCGAGAGCTTTTCTCTTGTGGCTGTTCACATTCGCGTGAAATTTATATTACTTCTAGGGTTTAAATAGTAAGTACATTAGTTCGGCCACCAACAGATTCGGTACGCCATATTTTGATTGATTTTTCTTCTTTGTTTTTCCTTGCAATACTAGTTTGATCAACTTGACCAATAATGTGGCATTTCATTCAAATTATACGATATTCTTAATCATTAGTGATGTGTGTTCAGGTGATAGTGTGTGCCTCTTTGGTTGCAACATGCTAATCTATAGATTTCTTGGCTTCAGTTAGTCGAATCTTACATGCTACATTTTGGTTTGGTTTTAATGTTAAGGATCTAAAAATTGAAACTTTTTATTTGATTATAGTCAATCCAGTTCCCCAGCTTAATTTTTGAGTATGTGTACATATTGGAGGGGAACCATCGAAAGATGTTCTGTCACATGCCGCGACTGATCATATCTTTGAAGGTAAAGGCATATTTTATCGACTAGGTTTATCAAACTTTTTTTCATTTATTGCTAGTATGATAAATTATCTTCTAAAGGACTTCGTTCTTATTTATAAACTTTATTATTTTTGAATTTGTTCTCATATGTACTTGTTCTCAAGCTCAGCCTGAATCGAATCGAGCACTGTTATACGAAGCAAGCGAATGGCATAGCGGTGAGGTGGATTTCATGTTACTGGCATACGAAAAGAGCTTTTTTTTCGAAAGCTTTGGCATATTGCATTGGAAACGAACCTTGATTTCTTTTCCAATTAAATCATTTCACTTAATCGAACTCATAGTTATCTTGGTATGTGGTCAATTTATTGAATTATTACGTTAGATTTTGTTTTATGATTTACACTACGTGCCCACCTCATTATGGTGGAAAACCTAATTTTCCCAACTCACTTTCAGAGTGGTTAATCATCAAAAGATGCGCAGCTTTCACAAAAAATGGAAAGTAGCCATTCGACATCAACTGGTAAAAATCCAATCATTATATTTATGTGTGGTACACTATATTTTAATTATAGTGTTTCCCCAATAATTACTACAAGAATTTGCATGACACACATGTGGAAACACACTTAACCTTTATTTGAATAATGATCTTTATGCGGAAATTTCCTGTAGCGGATAGTTATAAATGCACACAAAAATGCTATTTGTTTATTTATTTAAATTTTTGCAATTGAAAATGTGTACATTTTTTATTGGTGTACGAATAATCCTGCTTCGCAGAACAAAAATATTTTTGATTTACTTGTTCCCTTGCTACATCAGTTTTATTCTTCATGGCCTTCAATTGATCTCCAATTTTTATTTTCAATTTTAAAATTGATTGCTGAGTAAAGATCTAAAGTGGCTTTTCATTTGGGAATTGAGACGGAGCTAAAATTGTTACTGCCGCGTTTCATCCATTTTATGATAGTAAGCCATTACACTGGTGGAAATAAGTATAAAGACAAGCTCGGTTATTTCCAGATTTTGAGGTCAAAATCAACAGAGATGTATACAATTTACTCAAAGATCGAAAGTTCAAGTTAAAAACAGGTGCCTAGTAAAATTTTAGCCAAATCGAATCGCTACGAATCGAGATATCGATCCTCAATCATGATAAAAATGTATGAAAATCATACTTATTTCCGGCGGTGTATATTCAATGCACACTAAAAACCATCTGAACAAGTTTTTTGTATGCAGGAAGAAAATTGTTTTCCGAATATATTTGCACTACGTCAGCATTAGGACCCAGGTTTTCTGGCGTCTGCCTTGAAAATACCAAGGTTAAAACAATCATTGTGCCACATGAAAAACCCTCACCAGCTTTGGTATTTCGCAGTAGTTCAACTCATGATCCTTCCACTAAGGATTGATTTTCTAGCTTTAGTTGCAGAGTGCATTCTTTATTTTTTGTTCGCTTTAGAATGTGTCTGTTTAATTCTCCTAGCGCCGGTTTCCCACTCAGGAGTATTTTTCTTTTCTTTGCTTTCTATTTATAATACTAATCATTATCCCATCCATACTATCTTTTCTTTTCCGAAGATTCGTTCAACCATTTCCTTGTTCTAGCTATAAAGAGACTACTATCCGACAGCGTTGATAACAGCTCGAAATATATTGTCAATCAAGGTTGCATGTAAATATGTTGACTTCTGGTTCGAGGAATGAATTTTACATGCTTCCCTTCTGCGAGTGAAGAAGGGTTTTGCGCGGATAGTGAACACGAATCGTATAACAAATTATGTATGTAGATATCTCTCTAATCTGTTCACTCTAACAGAACGAATCACAGTTTAACGTCCAACTGAAGAAATCACAGATCTGAACGAATTCATCATTTATTTGACTTTTTGTAACTAGTTTTAATGTCCTGCCATTGTGAGTACTGCTGTTTATAACTATAACAAGAGGGGGAATTTTAAATTTCGTTTTATGCTCTAACAGATCGTTCCTATGTACAGTACAGTATCTAACTCAACTACAGAACGACAAAAAATCACATCAATCATTCAACTACAATAACGACCAAAACTCTGTGTAAGCATTTTGTCAGTTGTAAGCGGTACAACACCAACGACAACATTCAGAGAACCGATTATTTTGTTTATTTTCTTTCTGAATAATCTAAGAATTTGTTTTGGACCCCTTAATTTAGTTATTCTACCGAAAATTTTGTGTAACTTTTTCACTATTTTCTACTTAAATTTTAATGAAACTCTCTCTCTATTCTCTGTCACTGACATATTTTTTCGGAACCCTCTTTGACACGCTTCTTTCATCTAAGAATTTTCACTCCGCTTGGTTTAAATTTTAGTTTTTCATCTCTTTCATTTTTACAATATTACACTTTTCTTCTGTACAATTGAATACTCGGAATCCTAATTAAATTCATATTTGGCTCCTCGTTTTGATATGGTGGTATGGGACTGATTTAGCTGAAATAGTTTTGAATATGCCAATTTCAGCATAACTACAATGATCGATTAGATGCTTTTTCGCATGTACCATAACATACGTTTGCATTAGGGTGGCTCAAAAACAATTTTTCATATTTTTTTGATGGGCCGCCCTCTTATTCGGTTCTATTTGATGCCCTGATGCTCTGGACAAAATTTCAGCCAAATCGGTCAACGTTTGGGCAGTGCTAAACTCGTTGGAAGTTTATATGGAAAAATGTATGCAGAAACATCCAAAAACAGTGATTTGCAGTTTTTTGCAGGCACAATTTACGATTAAGAACCATGATACTTATTCAGTTCTTGTAAAATAAAATACAGAATATTATGCTAAAAACCGCGAGAAGATTAGAGTTTATTACGCAAAGATATTAGCATTTTACTGGAGTGTTGTAGGGGTGAATTTATTTCTTTTCAAAGGAAAAAGAAACGAAATTTGCTCAAACCCCACTGCAGAGAAATGCTAAGAACTTAGCCGGGCAAACTCAAATCTTCTCGCGGTTTTCTGCATAACATTCTGTAATAAATTCTTCAAGATCTGAATGAGTATCATAGTTCTTCATCGTAAGTTGTGTAGTCCCGCTGCAATTTACTGTTTTTGGATGTTTCTGCATACATTTTTCCATATAAACTTCCAACGAGTTTAGCACCGCCCAAACGTTGACCGATTAGGCTGAAATTTTGTCCAGAGCATCAGGGCATCAAATAGAACCGAATAAGAGGGCGGCCCATCAAAAAAAATTGAACAAAGTTTTTCCCATACTAATTTGAGCCACCCTAGTTTGCATCTATTGGGGTTTCCTGCGATCTGGACAATTCGAGCTCCTAATTACCTTTTTAGCGGATCCGTAATTGAGCTTCGATGCTTTACAAATGTTCGATGAAATGCACAAAAATGTATCAATGTATCAATGATGAAAAATGTGGATTACCTCAGTCGTGGAAAATTATAGAGTGATTGGTTTGTTTCCGTTTGTTCGTTTGATTTCCGTTGGTATATAAATGAGCAATTATCATATCACGCGTTGTCGGGGGCTTTGTATCATTTCTCGAGCTTAACTTGAAGCTGACAAGCTGTTGTGGTGACAGCATGACCAGGTGAACTGTCCTACGTTCCTGGCAAATAGTGGATTGTTTTTGGTTCGATATTAAAGAATTTGATGATAAACATAATAAACTAGTTGACCCGGCAGACGTTGTCCTGCATAGTGCGCATTGGGAACTGCCTACGCCAAATTCCCATACTGCCGTAATCTGACAAAGTGACGTATGCGCCAAATTACAACATGCATTATTTCGATTTTTTGTTGAAGAGATCGATGAGTACTAATCGTAAACACCATTTTGACGTAGGACTTACGTCTTTCTTTTTTGGAAAATGGCTTATACGTCACTTATTCAGATTACGGCAGCATACGAATCATAATTTTAGTTTTTCACGATTTACTCAACCTAACTCGTGATTTTTGCACGAGGGAATATCTTATAAACCCGTCGGAAACGATAACGAACACATCTGCTGAAGGAATGAAGAAAATCATTCCAGCCGTTTTCGAGTTATGCGGATACGAACACAGACCATAGATAAGATAGCTCGATCCATTTTCAAGTTCAGATTGAAATGTATGTAAAACTAGTCGACTCGGCAGACGTTGTCCTGCACAGTAGGCGAAAATACGCGTTCTGAACTGCCCATGCGAAATTTCCATACGATTCTTAATTTTAGTTTTTCACGATTTCCTTAACCTAACTCGAGATTTTCGCAGGAGAAAATATCATATAACCCCGTCGGAAACAATAACGAACATATCTGCTGAAGGAATGAAGAAAATCTATCCGGCCGTTTTCGGGTTATGCGGATACGAACACAGACCATTTCATTTTTATTATATAGATGATCTACGATAGGGTAACGGTACCAATAGTGGAGGTATTAGTAGATCCACAAAAGAACACATTTTTTTTAAAATTATTGAAAATTTACAGCTTACAGATAAACTAAAAAATGGCATCAAAAATGAAACTGATGTCATTTAATATCATTCTCGGACAGTCGCTCAACCGATACAGACGTGCTAGTTAGCTTCCGAAGAATATTACAGAGCAATAGTCCTTCTGGACTGTTGTTCTGATTTTTTTGTAGTTTATTTTCAATAGCGGAATCTTTCCCTCGGGGAAGAGTAAAAAGTGAACATGGCCAACAGTGTGAGGAAGAATACAGTAAAACTTGTTTTTGGACCCGGTTCTAAAGTACCATCGCATTTGGAAGTGCTCAAGTTCACCATCGGCAATCTTAAATTAACAGCAGCAGACATCCATTCTATTTACAAGGACGAAAATGGCGGACAATTTTATGTGAAGCTGATCGATGAACCAACAATCTCCGCTTTTATTGCGGATACTGACGAACGTTACAGTTTTCGATATGATGATGGCTCCGCAACCGAAGTGGAAGTTGATCAAGCGTGCCGTATTTTTCGATACGTACGTATCTTTAATCTACCGCCAGAAATAGAAGATCGTGAGATACAATATGTGTTAGGACAATACGGTACAATACGGCAACACGTGCGCGAACGATTCCCGAGTGAAGTGAATGTGAACATTTTTACTGGTGTGCGCGGGGTCCACATGGAGGTATCCAGAGAGATTCCATCTCATCTCTAAGTTGGACATTTCCGAGTTCGCATATTTTATGACGGTTTAAAAAATAAGTGTTTCTACTGCAAAGCTGAGGGTCATGAAAAATCAAACTGTCCGAAGCTAGCTGCTGCTGTTGCAAAGCTGGCGGTTCCGCTCAAAAGCACTCAAATTCTGTGCCATTGGGAAGACCCACTAGACCAGTTATGGAAATGTCTGCACCAAGTACGTCTAATATGACGGTACTAACCTCACGTCGCATTACGAAGCCAGAGAGGATGAGTGACGATGGCGAAACGAGTATTTTGTCGACATCTACATCATCACAGCTTGAGGTAGCAACTACAAGTGACGCTACAAGTGTGGAGCGTCAATCAAACGTAAGTAAGGGGCCGTACACATATTACGTAAGCACTTATGGGGGGAGGAGGTCGGTCAATATCTTACGCTCCATATAAATAAAAAATCATTTGTATGAAAAAAATCTTACATGGGGGGAGGGAGATTGAAAAACCCAGAAAAATTGCTTACGTAATAAGCGTACGACTCCTAAGGAAGTTCACGGGGCTGGTCAAGTCGATCAAATGGAAGACGAGACCAGCGAGCGGGACAGAAAACTACAGAAACGGCCAATTACCAGTTCATCCGAAGGCTCCGAAAGCGATGGAGCAATAGTCAGCAACGAACCAGAGTCGAACAGTGGAACACAGCCAGAGGTGGTTAGAGATTCTAGTAAGAAGGGTGGGAGACCTAAACGAAACAAAAAATAACTCTATTGTCTAAGCTAAAATGCCCTTGTTTTCAAGAAAAGTAGCGTCCATCAACATCAACGCTATTAATAGCACACTGAAAAAAAAACTTGTTGAGAGATTTCGTGTGGGATAATGACATCGATATACTATGTATACAAGAGGTAGCGTTCGAGAATTTCAGTTTCATTCCTAGCCACGTGGCGTTCGTGAATATTAGCGATGATAATAAGGGTACAGCTGTATTGATACGTAAGAATATAGACTTCTCTGAACTTCTCATGAATCCAAATGGAAGGATTACTTCCATTCAAATTGGGGGGATTAATTTTATCAATATTTACGCTCATTCAGGATCGGGATACCGCAAAGAACGAGATCTGCTATTTACCCAAGACATTATTCCTCATTTATCATGTTTGGTTCCTAATGTATTATTAGGTGATTTCAATTGTATACTGCTCAAAAAAGATTCAAACAGCATTGTTAAAAATCTTAGCCAAGGCTTGAAGCAATTAGTCGAAAACCTTGATCTTAAGGATATTGGAAACGTGCATATAATAAGGCCAGTTTCACTTTCTTCAGAGGGGGGTCAATGTCCAGACTGGACAGGGTATACGGTCTAGGGTCATTCCTTCAGCGTGTTCGCAGTTTTGAAACCTTAGCAACTTCTTTCTCAGACCATCATGCTCTAATTATCAATTACGAAACTAATTCCAACGAGGATGTTACAGTATCCGGGAAAGGGTATTGGAAAATCAAACCAACTTTGCTACGTGATGAAGACGTCAAAAATGAGTTCATTGCAATCATACGAGACACAAGAAAGAGACCGGTGTATGCTAGAAATTTCTATGAATGGTGGAGTAACATTTTGAAATCAAAAGCTAAAAGCTTCTTCAAAGCCAAATCTTTTGAATGCAACAAACAAATATCAAGTTCGAAGAGTTTTCTATATGGTTGTTTGAAAGAAATCACAATTAAACAAAACGAAGGCCATGATGTAACACAGGAACTACTTTTTGTCAAATCTAAGTTAATGGCTGTTGAACAATCTAGATTAGAGAATCTTAAGTTAAAAGTTCAAACCAGCAATATATTAGAAGACGAGAGATTAGGCTTATTCCAAATTTCAAAACAAATTGCTAACAAAAACAGCGGTCCTTTAAAATTGGAAGTAAATGGTACAATCACATCAGAAACGAAACAAGTTAAAAATGCTTTAGAGACTCATTTCAGAGCATTATTCGATGAGGATAACATTTTTCATCCGGGGGCGGGAACAGTCTTAGACTCCGTTCAAAATCACCTTTCTTTGGCTGACTGTGAAGAATTAATAGCTCCAATTACTAATTTGGAACTACAACAAACGCTTAAGCAAGCATCAAAAAAGAAAAGTCCTGGTCCAGACGGCTTGACCTATGAATTCTATTCAATCTTCTTTGATGAGCTACAGCATGATTTAATTAAATTATTCAACTGCTTCTTAACGGGAACTAAACCTGATTCAACATTTGCTGAAGGAATTATAACCCTAATTCCAAAAAAGAAAATTCTCATTGCATAAGAAATAAACGACCAGTTAGCATGTTGAACACCCATTACAAACTTTTTACAAAAAATTTGTATAATCGTATGGAGCCCTTGCTTGGATCAATCATCGGACCTGGTCAAACAGCCTGTATGCCAAATGAATCATGCACTATGAACCTGAAGAACATCAGAAACATCATCGTTAAATCGTCGAGCTCAACACGGTTTAGAGGATCTATTGTAAGCTTGGATCTCGAAAAAGCTTTTGATCGCGTAAACCATGATTTCTTTTGGCTGATAATGAGAAAATTTGGCTTTCCACCACAATTTATTGGGTGCATTAAAAACCTTTACGAAAAAGCCTTTTCAAAAGTTCTCTTTAATGGACATTTAACGAATAAAATATTGATTTGTTCCTCGGTGCGACAGGGATGTCCTCTGAGCATGGCATTATTTGTATTATACATAGAACCATTGCCAAGGAAAATTAGTAGCTCCATAAGAGGCTGTTTCATTAGCAATAACTTTTACAAAGTTATTGCTTATGCAGACGATCTTACTATCTTCATCCGAAATGATGAAGAATTTGACGCAATTTTAGAAATAATCAATAATTTTAGCCTGCACGCTAAAATTAAATTGAATGTCAAGAAATCATTTTTCATGAGATTAAATAACTGTCGTACTGGACCTCACTTTTTAACGGAAGTGAATTCTTTAAAGATTCTTCTTCTTCTTCTTCTTCTTTCTAATCGGCCCTTTACAGAGACCTGTGGGGATGGCATCATTAAAGATTCTTGGCTTGGACATTTTCCATAACTTCAGCGAGACAGTTGATCAAAATTATTCAAAATTGATACAATCTGTCAAATGCTTGATACAACTTTATCAAAAACACAACCTAAACATATTTCAAAAATCATGGATACTGAATAATCTAATTTTATCCAAACTTAGGTACTTATCGCAAGTGTTTCCACCAAACAACAGCCATTTAGCTGTCATTAAAACTACTTGCCGAAATTTTTCGTTCAAGGGAATTGGCATAGGGTAAATCACTACTTGGGCCTATGGACCCGGTTCCCGGCTCACTGCACAGAAAACTAATGATTTAAACTGTTTGGAAATCGTAGGTTTATGGTTGATAATTTTTAAAAAGTCTCCCATTTATTTTTCACAACACTCAATATTTTTCTATCACTTGTTTTACTCCTAATTGATTCAATTGTAGAAAATAAAAATGTAGAATTCAAAATTTCACTCTCCGATGCCACACCACTGAGCCGGAGTGATTCTTTCCACTTTTACAAAACGGTATTATCGAATAAACACCTACCTGAAAATCGTCACAGTGCTCGATACAACCATTGTATGAAGCTGTTAATCACCACACCATAATTCTAAACACCCGCACTTCAATTATTCTTATTTGTTCGTTTCACTAGAACTTATTTAAACATACTAGAATACATTTTAAAATGTATTCACAAACCGAACAAAAATTCACCTCGGCCCAAGAACTTCTAGCCGCACCGTGCTACCAAAAGGCCAGGATTATAAAAATGATCCTTCATCGTTAAAAGGAAAATTGTCTAATATGTTGACGTTATCATGTTATTTATAGTTCTCTCGATTTTAAAAGGTGAAATAAATATTGTTTTAACGTATTTGGAAGAAATTTGGATGAGTTTATATATCTTCTCAACCAAATAAAAATGATTATGAATAATACCATCTGGCATCTTGTTGTCGTGGAACGTGCATATTTTTGTTTACATCGCATTTTCTACCGTCCCGAGAGAGAATGAGAGTAAAATGTTGAGAGATTGAGTGAAATTTTGCTTAGGCCGGGAACTGGTTTTTTGTATGCCGGATTGGGAATCGCTATGACTGAAATGAGTGCTGCACCTCGTTAATTTAAATCAAATAAAAGCTTCTTTGAAAGATATTTAGCACGAATAGCTATTTTTTAAGCAGAAGTGAACCCCAATGCAGTATTATACAGCCTACAAATTTCAGAAAAAGTTGCTTCCTGTCATAAATATCAATTAAATAATGCAGTCGTACGCATGTTAGGCCGGGAATGGGGTAAGAAACCCTATTTAGAGTTAGCTTAAAGCAACTGTATCTAGATATTGATAAAGGAGGTCTAGAAGTCATAGATGTAGAGAGTAAAGTAAAATCTTTATTCATTAATCAACTTCTAAATTTTGATCGAGATGGTGGAAAGGATGATTTTATGATCTCACAAGAATATAGTCAGTCAGTTACAAGAAATGCAAGGGAATGGATCCATGTGGCACAAGAAGTAGGAACTCAAATCTCTGTAACAAGTTGTAAAGCGCTTTACAGCTTTTTCATAAGTAAACAAAACATTATACCGCGGATAATTGTGAAGTTCCCAAATGTACCATGGGATATTTACTGGCAAAATTTGAACAAAAATTTTATTAGCTCTGATGTTAGGCATTTTTTATTCTTAGTACTAAATGATATTATTCCCACTAAAGAAAAGTTGTTCGAAAAAAAAATTGGTGGGACCATCAACAATAATTGTGTAAGTTGCGGAAGATTAGACACCATCGAGCATAGGTACAAAATATGTGGAAATAGCAAAAATGTTTGGGATTGGATATTGCACAACATAAAAAACAAGCTAAAGATATCAGTGAATGATCCAATCGATATTCTTGGGAGAGAAATACGAAATAACCAGTATCAAAGCAAAGTATCACTGTGGCTTACAACTTTAGGTATTATGTACAATTTGAAAAATTCCAAAAGAAATATAAATGAATTTATAGAAGTAATTCGCGAAAAAAATGGAATAACAGAAGATTTTATGAATGTAGTTTTAGGCGATGGATAAATGTATTATAAATATTTGTTATAACTCAATAAAAAAAAAAAAAATATCAACAACTACATAATATTGCTTGCACCCCTAATTGGTACACTGTTCCTTTAGTGGTGGTAAAAATTAGGTAAAAATTAATTTTGGTTCCCATAGATTTCTTATGGGACTCCCCAAGCAGCACACATGTTCCGCATAAGTTACTGTTACTTATATGTGACCAGATTCAGTCACAATCAAGCTGCTGTAACCATTTTTGTCTAATTTGTGCTACTCGGGTCGTAACTATTGGTACAGTTGCACCACTATAGGTGCCAGGGAGTCAATTTTATTAAGAAAAATCATTGTTGTCAATCGTTTTTCAAGTGAAATCTTAGGAAAAGTTGCATTTAACAGGATATTTAAAGCACGACGCATCAGCTGAAATCATCGTAAAGTTTATAATTAAGATAAATCTCATTAAAACCCCACTACTTCCACTAAGGATACGGTTACCCTATATCAGGGCTGCAATTTATCAACGGCGCTAGTTGGTTCAAATCGCAATGAAACCTTAAACGAAATCGTCAAGGTAGGTTACTGAACTGGAAATGTACACGTCAATCGGCAGGAAGAATTTTGCAGAGATTTTAAAATTCATTAACCTAGGTTAAACCAAGATTTTTTTATGTACAGGTTATCCGACTTTGTCAATAGATGGGAATAAACAGCGCGGGGGGGAAACATACATTTTCAGAGCAAAACGTAAACAAAAGAGCATAAATTCCATACAAAAATCCAAGATGGCTGAGTTGGGGATATTGACAAGTCGGATAACCTGATGTACATAAAAAAATCTTGGGTTAAACTGTCGAAGTTTACATAGTTCACATCAGGTGTGGGAGGCCGTCTGTACTTGTGTTGAAAGAGAGTCATTCACATTGCGATCGAAAATATAGGCCTAGACATTTATGTGGGCAAGTGTCTGGGGAGAAAGTCTGTCGCCTCCCTTGAAGCAACACAATATTCCGTTTTATTTCGGCAAGATTTGGCATCTACCGATATGGAAATAAGGATTTGCAGTGGAATACCATGAGAACATGAAGGTGCTACTCAAGAGCTTGGTATTCTGCAGCGAGACTGAGATGTACTGAATCGAAAGGCAGGCTGAGTTTGTTATCAGTGGTAACATTTATAATTAATTAAAGCGTGAAGTGCTTTTGCTATTTTTGCTTTTTTCAAACTGTGAATATGAATATATGGTGTGGGTGATCGAAACGCAAACTAGGCGAGTGAGCAACCTTCACCTTAGAATTTCAAAAAATTACATTGCTCACAAGTTTCATTACCCCAAAATATGACCCCATGCAAAATTTGAGCTCAATCGGACATGATTTAGGGGTGCCTAAAATTCATCAAAGTTTTGAAATTTTTACCCATGAAATTTTTTCCAGAAAACGGAAAAGTCGAAAATCGAATTTTCGTTTTTGATGCCAAATGACTTAAAAATTCATGAAACGTCGAGATCTGACGTTACTAAAAAAATGAAAAAATCGGTCATTTCTCGTAGAACATTTTTGAGACTCCTGATTTTTAGGCACCCCTAAATCATGTCCGTTTGAGCTCAAATTTTGCATGGGGTTATATTTTGGGGTAACGAAACTTGTGAGTGTGTGGCGTTGGACAGGCCTATAAACACGAACAAGTCTAATATACTGTTCTTCAGTCACATGACAGATCGTAGCAGCCATCGCATGCAAGAGACATATTCGCGGTCAGTCAATTCTTCCTTCATCACGAGGTCAGTCGCGAGTGCAAGCAATGTAAACATGATGGGTGATTCGTATGTGCGATGTCGAATTGCACATTTGGCGATCCTGCCAGGAGTGTGTGCTGGCGTTGCTTATGGAATCACCCATCATGTTGTGTAAAGTTTCGAACGAACTTCACGGGAAGCCGAAAAGTGGTTGGAGCGGCGAAGCACTTTTTTGCATAGGTAAGAAGTAATGGTTTCGTTATATTTGTGTGGATGCCGCTCTCGGGCTGGGAGCCGCGGACTCGAGAGATTCTAATTTTCAAAATGTTTTGCTACAGACCCGCAACTCTCCTCCTCTCATTGTGTTGTTTACATTGCGATTTTTTCACGTGGGATTGTCATTGTGTTGTTTTTTAATTAGTTACAACTATTTCTTCGATTTGCCGCATTACATAAGTGATTGCGCCGAATGTAAAATTAATTCATACCGTTCACTTATTGAGTTTTGTTGGTAGTTAGCTATAAGATATTTTATGAGACGTATAGCGGCAGCCCGATTAGTTATATTTAAGGTTTTGTTTTGATATGTATACTGATTTGTACACTGCCAAAAATATCTATATAAGATATATGTGTCGCCGTTATATTTTATTAGTAGTTCGCGTGGAGAATGGTTATGTGAGCGCTGATATACATCATAAGTTAAATCTATGGATTTTGCCAATAAATATGTGTGGATGTGTAACGTTTTACTTTTTATTAATGTTTTCTTCAGCATTTTATACCTAGAATGTAATGACAAGAATAATCTAGTAGCAAACAGACAAGACTGACATTTCTAACAGAAAACAAAGAAATGCTTTGTAAACAATGATAATGATAAAACCTCAATAGTATGAGTTTATTTTCACGTATACTGTCTCAACTGCGCTCAGAATGCGATTTAGATGTGTATCTATGCGAAGAACACTTTTTTACAGCTTATAACGGAGATTTTCTGACAATGATTTTTGGTGTTTTGATTTTATCCATCGTCCCAGCCGTTGGGTGCTGTTCTTGGACATTTGAAAAACATCGGATGTTTGGGACGTTTATGTGCTGGCATTTTATGGTTTTATGGTATGTAAAACAGAGTAACTTTCGTAAGGCTTTCTTTAGATTAGTTAAATAGAGTAGTAGACTTGGTAGTAGAAGAGTAGAGTAGGATTTGTTTGTTGATGGATTATTCCAAGTGTGCGATGGGTGAAAGATGATTAACTTCGGAGCAAGGCGATATGAACCGGTTTAAGTAAGGCTTTTTAAATTAAAGTATGATTATCAATACACACACAATAAAATTATTGATAAAAATGAAAGTACCGTTGAAAAAGTATAGGAGTGATTTTCAGTAAGACGAATGAAAATTTGAAATTTACTTATGAGAAAGAGTTGTTCCATAAATTACTATTTACAAGTTCCATTTTCAAAACTATGTATTATGTTCAATGTTGTTGTTTTCAGAATTTTCTTCTTGATTGCAATAGTTGAATTTATCGAAAATATGCAATCGCAATGCTCCTTGTATCTGAGTGTAGTGAAATCGAATGATACTGTGACATGAAATATCTGCAATTCCGTGTGCCGTGTCAATAAAGAGAGTTTTACTGTTTTAGTTAAGCGTGGAAAGACGTCCGCATTCAGTAGATTCTTCCTCTGCGTTGGTGGGACGCCCGCAAGAAGAATGGTGTTATTGTGGATCGGAATGATCACAATTCAGCGTGGTGGGACGCCCGCATTCAGTAGATTCTTCCTCTGCGTTGGTGGGACGCCCGCAAGAAGAATGGTGTTATTGTGGATCGGAATGATCACAATTCAGCGTGGTGGGACGCCCGCATTCAGTAGATTCTTCCTCTGCGTTGGTGGGACGCCCGCAAGAAGAATGGTGTTATTGTGGATCGGAATGATCACAATTCAGCGTGGTGGGACGCCCGCATTCAGTAGATTCTTCCTCTGCGTTGGTGGGACGCCCGCAAGAAGAATGGTGTTATTGTGGATCGGAATGATCACAATTCAGCGTGGTGGGACGCCCGCATTCAGTAGATTCTTCCTCTGCGTTGGTGGGACGCCCGCAAGAAGAATGGTGTTATTGTGGATCGGAATGATCACAATTCAGCGTGGTGGGACGCCCGCATTCAGTAGATTCTTCCTCTGCGTTAATGGGACGCCCGCAAGAAGAATGGTGTTATTGTGGATCGGAATGATCACAATTCAGCGTGGTGGGACGCTCGTATTCAGTAGATTCTTCCTCTGCGTTGGTGGGACGCCCGCAAGAAGAATGGTGTTATTGTGGATCGGAATGATCGCAATTCAGCGTGGTGGGACGCCCGCATTCAGTAGATTCTTCCTCTGCGTTGGTGGGACGCCCGTAAGAAGAATGGTGTTATTGTGGATCGGAATGATCACAATTCAGCGTGGTGGAACGCCCGCATTCAGTAGATTATCCTCTGCAAGGGACGCCCGCAAGAAGAATAGTATTACTACAGACCGAAATGGTGAGAGCTCTGTAGTAGAACGTCCGCAGGCAAGATTTTAATTTCTCCTACCATAAGAATTAAGATTTTATCGTGGATTCGTAAGGTGCTCTTGGAGATTGATTGCATTCGGAAAAGATATCCGCCTATAGTTAAGAACAGTTTATCGATACTATTCCGGATCGGTTTCTAGTTTTTACTATGTCTGAAACTTGATTATGCATATGTACAACATGTGATAGATTTAGTTCGGAAAAGGTATTGGAGGGTAACCGCCCCTTCGGTGGGGTTTGATCCCACGACCCCAGTTCTAGTTTTCTAGTTCTAGTTCTAGTTTTTGTTGCTGGTTGTTTGACATTTATAGTTACATATTGAAATAGACGTGTGCTCAAAGAAAGTAAAGGTAGTATTAGTATTGATGATTTTACTAGAAGCAAAAAGGGTTATTAAGGGTAAAAAATGGTGTTTCCATTGCGAGTTACCACTGCACGGGAATGTCTTGAGTTTATTTTCCATATTTAGTTGGGCAACCATAATGATGGTTTATCCATAGTGTTTTTCGATTACGAAATTAGACGCTCGCTGTACAATAATGCGCCGGAAGTGATCGTTTGGTTCAAGATGCCTTTTTATCATTGTGAGTGACTATTCCTATGATTAATAATATGTAGGTAAAGTTTTTTTTCTTTAAACATAGATGCCAGTTTATATTTTTTTCTAGAGAAGAGGGGAGATGTGTGGCGTTGGACAGGCCTATAAACACGAACAAGTCTAATATACTGTTCTTCAGTCACATGACAGATCGTAGCAGCCATCGCATGCAAGAGACACATTCGCGGTCAGTCAATTCTTCCTTCATCACGAGGTCAGTCGCGAGTGCAAGCAATGTAAACATGATGGGTGATTCGTATGTGCGATGTTGAATTGCACAGTGAGCAATGTCGTTTTTTAAAATTCGATGACAATTATTTTCCCATACATCCCATTGGCACCCTAATGAGTCAGAAGGGAAAAAGCAGAGCGATTTGATCGGCAGTGAGTCTTGTGGCTTCGTGATGGAAAGTGGTGTTTGATGATTGAGAAGTGTTTTTTCGACGGGCCTTCTCAGCAGCGACTCTAACAATGTGTCATAGGACTGCCACGTCATCACAGCTATCTGGTCGTGAACCTCTACTCCGGAATTTTTCTATTCGGCCACCCTTTGTGGGTAAACCGGAGCGCGAACAACCCCAGTAACATTACCTGTCGGCCGCTATTTCTGGTACGACTGCATCACCATCCGGCCACACGTCTGCTAGACCATTGCCCGGCCTCCCGCCGGCGATCCAGGACTCGTGATCTGCTAGCCCACCGCCAAGTCATTCGATGGCTGCATCACCGCTAAGGACCCGTCAGCTACATTCCCGCCAAGGCATCCGTCGGCTGGATCATCATCCGACGACTAGTCGGCCATATTGTCGACCGAGAACCGGTTACCGGCCACACCGTTTCGCCACTCGTTAACCGTTCCACCGTTGACTACATCACTGCCTAGACAAGCGTGGGCAACGCCCCCCCCCCCCTCTGGCGACACCCGGCGACTACGTTATAGTCCGCCCGCTAGTCGCATTACCGCATAGCCGTCTGTCAGGTGCCGCATCGTTCGACCGTCCGTCGACCACATTGTAAATTGCCAACATTACGGTCCAGCTTCCTGCCGACCGCCCTCTGCAACGATGCTCGTCAGCCGCATCATCGACCGGCCTCCTGCCGACCGCCTTACCGTCCGGCCGCCATTAGGCCGAATCCACTGCTGTTCTCACTGAGTCAGTACCAACATCGCACGACAACCAGTCGGTCACCCTAATACGGATTGCCACCTAGACACCCATCCGTAAGTGTTTCGCAATAAAAAAAAACCGATTTGCACGAAAAGATTATCCACGCTTCCGAAACCCTCCCCACACCTAACATCCTGAAACTCGGAACAAGAGAGGCCTTTTGAGTGCACCACAGACGGCTGCCGTGGCTAGACCAGCAGCTAGGGGATTGGAACTGCCACAAAATTAGAGTCTTATAAGTTAGACAGAGTAAACCAGGCCAGCTAGGTCATTCCTATCTTCTTCGTCTTCTTCTTCTTCTTCTTCTTTTTCTTCTTCTATGGCTCTAAAAGCTCTATATTCTAAGGGGACCAGATTCTGAACACGACGGATGGCGCCAGCAAGATTTTTGTATGTATACAGGTTATCCGACTTCGTCAGTAGATGGGAATAACCAGCGCGGGGGGGAAACATACATTTTCAGTGCAAAACGTAAACAAACGAGCATAAATTCCATACAAAAATCCAAGATGGCTGAGTTGGGGATATTGACAAGTCGGATAACCTGTACATAAAAAAATCTTGGGCGCCAGTCTCCCCCGTATTGGCTAGGGTCCACTGGCATGGAGCGAGGGGCCAACACTCCCATATAGCCAAAGTAAACTGCTCCATCGCGCTGCGCTCCAAACGAGGAAACAACGCAAAAGTCCTGTAAAGATCGGATGCAGAGCTGCTCAGCACAGGTCTATCTCAAGACAAGGGGTCGGCTTAGGCATCACTACCGCTTTCAGTGTCCTGTGAAAGCGACGCTCTGTGTTCTTTCATGAGCGATCTGAAAAAAAATTTACTGATAATTTGATCAGTTCTGCAGATACCCTTTGCTCTGAAGAGGTCATGAAAACCCTTCGGTCTGAAGTTTTTTTTCTTAGTCGGCTACGGAACGATGTTATACTCTACGGTCGGGTCTGACTTTGTCATTTGATCATCAGATTTCGGGTAGCATGACTGAAGAGGGACTTCAATGTGGATGAGAACCCTTCCTATTGTACCCGATGTTTTTTTCGTCCTATTTTTAATATCGTCCAGTTTTTATCCCTCAATGAAATTTAGTTGAACCTGAGGGATGTTGGTATCAGCCCCTACCTTAGCTAATGGCTTCCTAGCGCTGACAAAACAAAACCACGGCAGCCGTTGCAGCAGTTAAGCAGAAGACAGTCAGCCCATGCTTTTAATATTTTTTTTCTTCGCACGATTAATGTTTTCGTACAATAATTTCACAACGTATAACCGTTTTTTTGGTGGCAACATCCATTTCATTACTCATTTTATAAACAACTAAAACATTAGTACCAATGGCTAGCACTCTTTCTAGGCTTGTTCCATCATGCCGATTAGATTTGTTTGTCGATGGGTTATGCCAAATATGCGATAAGCAAAGGATGATTAAGTTCGAGACTAGTTACCATATTTCCTAATAGAATTCGTTGTCGGCTAAAGCGGCACGATTCTGTGCTAATGCCTTTTTTTTTTTTTTTTTTTAAAACTTTATTAATGTGTTTTTTTAATTCTAGGATTAAGTTCAACACAATAATGCCTTTTTATGAATGGAAGTGTAATCATAAACACACACAAAGAAAAACAATTGGTAACATTGACCAACCAATGTATTTATTAATGGCAGCTAAATAAAATTTCCATAAAAATTAGAAAATTTCCATATAAAATAAGAAAATTGCTAATAAAGAAATTAGGGTACAAGCAAAAAAGAAAAAAAATCCCTAAATAATGCAAAATTCCCATAAACAATAAAGA
Source organism: Armigeres subalbatus (assembly GCF_024139115.2). Taxonomy (NCBI): domain Eukaryota; kingdom Metazoa; phylum Arthropoda; class Insecta; order Diptera; family Culicidae; genus Armigeres; species Armigeres subalbatus. Next base: position 145,741 of record NW_026943347.1, on the reverse strand, counting down.
ATTTCCACGGAACAAACATTTATTAGCACTTTTATAGGGTAAAGTGCCCAATAGTGGACCCCCAACCAATAGTGGACCCTCCAGCCATTTTTGCATTATTACTGCACAATGTATACATTTTGCTATGAAATTCCATCGGGAGAACCTACCTTACAGTCCTGTGATTTGATTCCATGCATTGGAAATGCTATGGAAAGTAAAACTAGATGATTTTTTACAATTCTATAAAAAATAAACACGAGAGTGTCCATTATAGGAATATTTTGGGGGTCCATAATAGGGAACAAGAACGTCCCGAAACGAAACATGAAAATCAAATGAAGTGTCGACTATAGGGAAGCAATTTCCTATTATGGACCCCCAGGGGGTCTACTATAGGGCGAATTCAGTCAGAAATTAAAATGTTAATTTCAACTAATAACGTAGTGTATTTGAGTGTTTTATGTATGTATCGTGAAGAGGAGATGGATAACTTGTTATTAGACATCAAGCAGAATTAATATGTTGAAAACTTCTACTCCTACTCCTATTGGGCAGTTTACCCTAAATAAAAATAGCAATTAAAAAAGGTTTTTTATAAGGAAACCAAAATTTTCCATTGAAAAAAAAACAAATTCTTCACAAATGAATCAATATAAGCAATAAACAATTGCAAAATTTTTCATGGAATAAATATTTTTTTCCACTAAAAATTATATTACTTTCCACAAAATATCAATTAAGAGCAATGCAAAAAATAAGAAAATATCCATAAAAAAATAAAAAAAAGCAATAAAATTATACAATTTCCCACAAACAATGGAAAGTATTGATATTTTTAAAACGTATTTTGCATGACCTTTATTTTATGAAGTTTTATTCATTTTGAAGAGTATCCCAAAAAAGCTGAGTAGATAAACAATAAACATTTATTAATTTATGTTTCATTCCTGATATGATTATCATTGTGAAACTAAGTTTTCACTTTTGCGGATCGGAAACACTTTTTTTGTGATAAGAAAAGTCTATATGGGACTCAAATGAAACTGTTGAAAATCGATGGTCAACCACCTACCTACATTTAAGTGTTTCTTTCTCTGCACAGGTGGTACGTTCGCAGGGCGAAAAGTGGTTTTATGGATCGGATGGATCACAATTCTGCGAGATGGGACACCCGCATTTTAGAGCTTCTTTCTCTGCGTAAGTGGGACGCCAGCAAGAAAAATTGTGTTATTATGGATCGGATTGATCACAATTCAGTGTGGTGGTACGCCTGCATTCAAGAGTGTGTTCTTCTGCATTGCTGGTGGGACGCTTGTAATTTTCTGTAATTCACAATTCTGCGTGGTGGGACACCCGCATTTAAGAATTTCTTTCTCTGCGTTGGAACGACGCCCAAAAGGTAGATGGTACTATTGTAGATAGGATAGATCAAGGCTTACCAGATCAAATTTGCCTGACGGGTAATAAGGAGGTCATATGAAAAAACATATGTTTTGCAGTGTAGTTATATTCGATAGTTCATTGTTTTTACTTCCGAATTTTATTAATAGGATCAATAACTCAATTTGAACCCTCATGTGTTCGCGTCGAAAACATAAAAACATCAAAATGTTAAAATTCCTTCAATTTTTTTCATTAGTTACATTCAAATCAAAGTTTTTTTTTACTAAAGGCTTTACTTTTTCAGAAGGCTTTGCACACTAATGATCTTCGTTCGTGGACTAAACATAACCGGAAGCATATGCGATGAGCATTTTCAGGAAAAGGAGTGTAGACATTTCAATAATCTTTTGAAATTTTCTTAATAGCCATTTTAGAATCTTTTCATACTTCACCTTATCAGAGAAGTATCTCATGTACACCTCTAGAATCATTTGTACTTTATTTGAACATTCAATATTTTTGAATCAATGACATGTGAAAACAAAATGAAAACAATAACCGCAGGAAGAAAAAAAAGTACGAAGAACAAGTTATTACCCAGCAAACACAAGATCGTATATCATAGCGAATAAGTGTACAAAGTGGAGGCCATATACGTGCATTTTGCACGCAGTCAAATGGAGGAATGCGCCTATATCGCCTCCACCTTGTACATTTATTCGCTAGCATATGCGATTTTGTGTTGGCTGGGTAGTGAGGCGCAGGAAAAAATGGAGCAGAACGATATGCGGAGGTTTTATGAGTCTGTCAATGGCGTGCGGAGAAAGACAGCGCCATCTCCCGTCATGTGCAACGACCAACAAGGGAATTTGCTGACAGATAAAACTGAAGTGGCTGCCAGGTGGAAGCAACTCTTCGAGACTTTGTTGAATGGAGGAAGTGACGGAGCATCGGTGAACAGAATAAATATTAACGACGATGGACAAGCTGTGGAGTCACCTACACTAGATGAGGTTAAAAAAGCTGTTGAAGAGCTGAAAAACAATACGGCTGCGGGGAAGGACCAGCTCCCGGCTGAACTTCTCAAACATGTCAGTGAGAAGCTTTATGAAGTTCTGCACCATATTATGTCGAAAATGTGGGAAGACGAGGAAATGCCTGCTAGCTGGTTGGACGGCCTCATTTGCCCTCTCTTTAAGAAAGGGCACAGACTGAAGTGCGCCAATTACCGAGGAATAACTCTCCTTAATTCGGCGTACAAAATTATGTCCCGTATTCTGTTCAACAGATTGAGATCGCTTGAAGAGTCCTTCGTCGGCGAATACCAAGCAGGTTTCGTGAGGTCCGATCAACGAAGGATCAGATGTTTACCCTGAGACAAATCCCTGATAAATTCCGGGAGTACAACTTGCAGACACATCATCTGTTTATTGATTTCAAGGCGGCGTACGATTCAGTGAAACGGAATGAATTATGGCAAATTATGTTTGAACATGGTTTTCCGGCGAAACTGATACGGCTGATTCGTATAACGTTGGACGGATCGAAATCAAGTGTAAGGGTTGCGGATGAAATATCGATGTCATTTGTTACCTTAGATGTATTAAAGCAGAGTGATGCACTCTCGAATCTACTGTTCAATATAGCGCTCGAGGGAGCGATTAGGAGAGCTGGTGTGCAAAGAAGCGGTACCATTATCACAAAATCGCATAAGCTCCTGGGATTTGCGGACGATATCGATATTATCGGAATTGATCGCCGTGCCGTGGAAAAGGTTTTTGTGCCTTTTAAGAGGGAGACAGCGAGGATTGGACTCACAATCAATACCAGCAAAACGAAGTACATGGTCGCTGGCAATCAACGTGGGTTCATTAGTGGTGGTGGTAGCGAAATGGTGTTTGATGAAAAATTTGAAGTGGTAGAAGAATTTGTGTATCTTGGAACACTAGTGACGTGCGATAATGATGTTACCCGCGAGGTGAAAAGGCGTATTGCAGCTACAAATAGGGCTTATTACGGACTTCGTAACCAGCTTAAGTCCCGTAGTCTGCAAACGAAAACAAAACTTGCGCTGTATACTACTCTGATTCTTCCGGTAGCTTTATACGGCCATGAGACATGGACGTTAAAGGAGGCTGATCGGAGAGCTCTCGGAGTGTTTAAGCGTAAGATGCTGCGGACAATACTCGGCGGTAAACAGGAGAACGGTATCTGGCGGCGTCGCATGAATCACGAGTTGTACCAGGTGTATAAAGAGCTGGATATTATTAAGCTTATACAACACGGCAGACTACGGTGGGCTGATCACGTTGTTCGTATGCCGGAAGAACGTCAAGCGAAGATAATATTTAGTAGAGAACCCGGGAGAGGCCGCAGGCTTCGTGGAAGGCCGCGTACACGATGGCTTTTTGCAGTTGAAGAGGACATGAGGGCGCTCAATGTTCAGGGCGACTGGAAGCGATTGGCCCAGGATCGAGTCCAGTGGAGAAGGATACTCCATTCGGCGTAGGTTCATCGAAGAGCTGTAGCCCATCAAGTATCAAGTAAGTAATATAAAATTGATTACACAACTGAGCAAACTCGAGTATAACAAGGTAGCGGCATTGAAATCAATTTTGATTCAAAACGATTGAGGTCATTGATTAGATTTCCACTCCTTTAACAATCTACATGTCCCATTTTGCAAGTAGTTTTATCCCGTTTTTTCATCGGAATGATCTGGTCAGCCTGTCAACATTATTTTTGTTTTATAAACCGCTGCCAAATCCTTCATAGAAATGAGATTGTTCTACATTTGTTTGACTAGCAAAATAACGATAGTCAGATGAAATTTCAATAAAATCAGTTTGTTTAACTAGGGAAGTGCTACAATGCGTTATGCTTCAAAGTATCTCGCTAAATATCTAATAAAGTCAAGCATAGAGTTCACATCACGTTTAAGTCGGAGTTGTGAATTGACCTTTAAGTATTTTTTTTATTTGTTCGATCGACTCTTTATTTTATTCCAGATCAGCGGTTCTCAACCTTTTCCTAGGGAGGTACCCCTTCAAGCTTTTGCATTAATTGAGATACCCCCTATTTTTTGTGGAAATGAAATTAAACGTAGATAGGATATATGAAAAAAGTACCTGAAAACATTTTCATTATTCCATCAAATTATTTTTATCATGTTTATACTTCAAGCTTCGTACAGGACTTATGGCTATTGGAGGCAAGAGGTCAAAAAACAAGAGGTTTGAAAAAACCTTTCCGAGCCTCTTGAAAGTAGGCTTTCACACATCTTGAAAAGCGGCTTCTGATCTTGTTAAAGGGAGGCTTTTGAGCCTCTTGAAAGGCGGCTCTAGAGCCACTTAAAAAGGGTTCTGGGTATCTTGAAAGGATGCCTCTGAACTTCTTGAAAGGGGGCTTCCGAGTCTTGAAGAGAGGTATCTGAGCCTCTTGAAGAGTGACTTCCGAGCTTCTTGAATTGGAGCTTCCCATTTAAGGCTTTCGAGCCTCTTGAAAGGAGGCTTCCGGGCCTCTTGAAAGGAGCCTTCCGGGCCTCTTGAAAAAGGCTTCCAGGCCTCTTGAAAGGAGGCTTCCGGGCCTCTTGAAAGGAGGCTTCCGGGCCTTTTAAAAGGAGACTTCTGGGCCTCTTAAAAGGAGGCTACCGAGCCTCTTGAAAGGAGGGTTTCACGACTCTTGGAAGGAGTATTTCCAGACTCTTGAAAGGAAGCTTCCGAGCCTCTTGAAAAGGAGCCTTCCGTGCCTCTTGAAAAATGAGGCATTTGGGCCTCTTGAAAAAGGAGGCATTTGGACCTATGGAAAGGAGGCTTCCGGGCCTCTTGAAAGGAGGCTTCCAGACCTCTTGAAAGGAGGCTTCTGAGCCTATTGCAAGAAATCCTTCGAGTCTCTTGGAAGCAGGCCTCCAAGGCTTTTGAAAAGAAGCACTCGATCTTCCTAAAAAGAGGCTTCAGAGACTCTTGAAGGGAGGCTTCTGAGATGCTTGGAAGGAGGCTTCCGAGAAGCGTAGAAGAATGCTTACAATCCTCTTGCAACGAAGCAACTGACTTTTTCGGGAAAAAGCCTTCATGCCTCTTAAATGAAGCTTCACCGTATCTTAAGACGCAAGATTTAAAAGCATATTCTTAATATAGTATTCGACATTTTGTTTCGAATAGGTAGATTGCATTGAACTTTTTTTTTTAATTCGTTAGACGTTTTGTCCTTTTGATCTTGTGCTGGTTGTGGTGAAAATTATTTTGAGCTTTTAGTGTAATCTCTTTACTTGTCATAAGACGGGTTTGTACATCCATTCAATTTTACCACTTTATTATACATTTGACCCCTGGCCCTTCTTAGCCGTGCGGTAAGAAGCGCGGCTACTAAGCAAGACCATGCTGAGGGTGGCTAGGTTCGATTCCCAGTGCCGGTCTAGGCAATTTTCGGATTGGAAATTGTCTCGACTTCCCTGGGCATAGAGGTATCATCATGTTAGCCTCATGATATACGAATGCACAAATGGTAACCTGGCTTAGAAACCTTGCAGTTAATAACTGTGGAAGTGCTTAATGAACACTAAGCTGCGAGGTGGCTCTGTCCCAGTGTGGGGATGTAATGTCAATAAGAAGAAGATTATACCTTTGACAGATACGTATTTCGAACTCAACTGTAACGCTGTCTACAGTATCTCATAAGTCAAGTACGAGACACTGAAGATAGCCTTACTGTTGAGGTCGAAATACATATATCTGTCAAAGGTACAATAAAGTGGTGGAATTAAATGGAATTGTACGAACTCGTCTTATGACAATTTTATCAATAAGTTTTGATTGGAATTGTAATACATCCGCCGCCATTACGCATTAATGTCCGAGGTACCCCCTGGGGCCAGCGAAGGTACCCCCAGGGGTACACGTACCCCAGGTTGAGAACCGCTGTTCCAGATCAACTTTCCCATGGAACCAATATTTGTTTACGCCGTTAAGTATTTTTAAAATTTAAAACAAAAAAATAAAAACGAGCAGTTTTTCAATTGCCCGATTTTGAATGAAAATAAGGGTTCTTCGGGAAAGTTAACCTTAAATAAACCAAAGAATCGATTGAGACAATCAAACGAGATACCATTTTTGACGGGAAAGCTCAATTTTGATGCTCATTTTAGATTTCTGTTTAACAAATAAGAATCCCGTCAAAGATATGTTGTAAAATTCTGATTAATTCCGCTTGAAAGCTTCGAAGAACTTCCCGTGAAAAATCCGATGATTATTTTTAGAAATTTCGAAGAAACTAGTGAATGATGGTTCATCTGTTTAGTGATAATTGGAATTCACCGCTTTCCCTTCCCGCTCCGAAACATAGACCACTTTGGGACTACTTACTGTATATGCAATAAAAACATCACCATTGATTTGTCATTTTATGTGGAAAGCTATACATGTTTTAATAATATCTAACGGATTATGTCATTTCGGAGCTCAAATTGTATTTATGTCCGAAAATCGCGCGCACTGTTTCAGCAAATTCAATAAACCTTCACCTTTCTCTACTGGGAAAATAAAAATAAAATATTCATGCCTCGTAAAAATATCCACCATAAATACAAACCGATTCTTCCCAAGCATTTATTTTTTCGTTCATTGATTTATTGCGTTGCAATTTCACAGCCATGTAGAACCAACGAACATAGCTTGTAGCCTTTCCATGATCATGAATCATTTCCCGAATCGACCGTTGCCCCCCCCCTTAGGTTAAGTACACGTGCGGAACTCGTGTGGCTATTAAAGTCCAATTTCGCGAGACGCTATTTAATCCGATTCGATATTTTCAACTGCCCATTTGGTAAACCATAAATTTCTGCTGCGGTTCGAGACTCCACAGAATGGTTAATTCCACGGTTTTGTTACAATTCGAAAGCATGGGGAATTTTAAACTTCGCTATGGCCATCGAGAATAGATGAGCTCTCGAAAGTTTTTATTTTCCGCTTTGGGTGCTTGAAACTGGAAAGCAACACTTGAGTGAGGAGCTTTTCGTGACTCGAATAATTTCGTCGCTGCTGCTGCTCGGTGGCTACTCGAGTGGCTGCCACGGGTTTAGTGCCACGATAATGGAAACTGGTAGCACGATGGTGATACTAATTTAATTTTCGGAAAGGAATTAAACGGGTCAAGTGAAAGCGCGCGCGCCTGGAACGTCAACGGGTTTTCGTGTTGAAGGAAACCGACGGGTATTTATTCAACGGAACAACACCGTGGGTTTGAATCATGTGGTTGAAATGCCATTTAAGGTGAAACGGTCCAGAGTCCGAAGTAATTATAGCAGATTTACACCTTGCGTCCCAACGCACCGATGGCAGGGAAGAAGCAGAGGAAACTGCGACGTTCTTCGTCTTGTGATTCGACTTTATCTTATTTATGTAGTTATTTTGAGAAATGTTTCTGCTTGAAACACCGGAGGGAATTTGGTAATTCTAAGAATCTAGTCGGAAGGCTAACTGGAAGCTGATTCCATTATGAAACCACTAAAATCAACACAATTGAATTAAAAATCTCGTTGAAATCACGCTTATTATGTTGATTATGGATCATAAACTGATATAACGACCTGTGAAACATCACGATGAGATGAAAAGTTCAACTTTCTTTGGATTGCGCCCAACGCTAATCTGCACACCTCTATAAACCTCAAACTTGTTTCACTTTTGAGACTTAATGAGAGCAACAGATTGAAGGCGATTGGGACAAATTGCTCCACTTTGGTATGGGATTATTCGTTTTGCTCTTATTTTGTTTGAGATTGATCAGATGGGGTGGTGTTTTTATCTGAGACGTGATTGAATAAAAGGTAAGATGATAAGCGATTAGTTGCCACAGACGAGATGTTGTAATAATTTGGCAAATTGCAAAGTACATTTCTTGTGCTAAGAAGAACAGCAAAGATAAATCAGTTTGAATATAAACTTAAAAGAGAGATTGCAATTAATGCCAGATGATAATCAATCACTTAACAGTGACAAAAAATATCACTTTTAGAGGAGTGAGCCTCATCATTTTCATTTATATACATTCAGGGATCAATTGTTGTCATCATTTTCCCAGCGCAATTTTGCTAGATTTTAACGTTATACGGGAAGCACTAACAATCATAAAATTGTTATCATTTTCATCATTCAATGCTTATTTTTTTTCTACAACAAATATGATTTTGAAAAAGTATCACCGGCGCGTGCTTACTCAAAATTTACATGCTGATACATTTTCAGTTACATCAAATAGGAGAAACAAACTTCCAAATAAGCTTATTCACGCCTGCAAGGTTTTAATGTCTATGCAGATTGCAGTGTCATTCCTGTAACGCCAAAGGAAGTAATTAGGGATTCCACATTACCAAGTGAACCATATCAAACGTCTTCTAGAAAGCATAGTTGTTCCATGTTTGCTGCGATTCATTTCACACATGGCCAGAAATCTCATCCTGAATTTCTATTTTCGGAAAGGACGCTGAGAAAAGGCAGTGAGAAGAATCGACTCTATGAACCCTTTGCCATCGACGGCTGAGCTGTGAAAAAGAATCAACGTCCTCAGTGGACTTCTCGTATTTACCTCGACCAGCAGAACCGCACTACAGGGTCCGGCAATTGAAGTGCTACATTACAATAAACAGATAAATTGATCAAAACAAAAATATTTCATTTCAATTTCATTCAATATCACAAGAAAGTTCATTACTTTTTGAAAGTTACTTTGTCAAGTTCAAGTTTATCGAGGAACGCATCGTACGAGGCTCGCAGGTCCTCTTGTGCTATTTTACCTGATGCCACCAGGTGTCGTTTTAATACTTTAAAAAAATGTTTTAGAGCATACGGCGGCGAACATACTACGGTAATTCATAGACTTCAGGTCCGGGTTTCTCCACAAATCTGACAATTATTGTATAAAATCTTGGCATATACAATTCTGTAAGCCTTTTATGCAGATATTGTATTAAAATAATACAAATCTGTAAGATTTTAATACAACAATTGGCAAATTATATATGCCAAATTATTTTACAGTTTCTATAAGGTTCTTATGCAGAACTTTATTAAAATCTGTCATCCCCTGGTTGGGAGCACTTTTTGAGAAGGCGTCTAATCCAAGTCCCAACCCCTGGTATCAAAATAGCGACGTGCTCACAGTTCGACCACGTTTTGAAGAACTAGTTCTCCATACGTATTTTGTATTATATTATTTTACTCACTTATGTAGAAGTTCAATTGTAGAAGCATCAGACGAGTTCCCAGAAGAAACCAGCGTTCCTTAAGGGTCGGTCCTAGCGGTAACGCTCCTACACTCATTGCTATGGACGGGGTTCTCAGCGTTCTACCTGCAAATGTGTACGTATTCGTATATACCAACGACATTCTCCTGGGGCACATCTGCAGTGACCGGTACCGTTTAGCAGAACCTTCCATAAAGCTTGGCACAGAAGCCATTCAAAACCGGAAGATTGTCCGGGTGCTTGGAATCGACACCGACCGCAAACTCATGTTTCTGTCGCACTTCGGGGCGGTGACAGTAGCTTACAAGCCCCGCATAAGTCTTATGAAAACCCTTGCGAAAACACCGTACCAACAATAGAATCACCAGACTAAAAGTTAGACAAGCTATTACCGACATCAACACTCTCTCGCCCGTCTTCAACAATTACGTCCGGTTTTTCTCTGGCATGCCTCAGTCCACAACCCGTTGAAGCTGCATGCGTTGATGCCGGCATTCTTCCTTTCTGACATCGGGTTTTGATAGCCATCTGCCGCAAAGCCGCCATTTTCATGGCGGCCACTTCTGGAGAATTCAGGATCCCCCTTCTCGACAAGGCTGACCGGATCCTTAGAAATGTTGCCGGCACCAGGTCTCCCCACAGTGGCGCAGGTCCACTGGCACGGAGCGAGGAGCTGGCTAGTAGTTCCTGCCCGGATCGACCACACCATTGCCACCCGGTTCAGAAGTGGAGAAAACACTGACGAATTAAGAAGATCTGTTCTAGAACTGTTAGGAACACGGCTCCGAAATCATGTGATCCGGTACACCGACGGATCCGTCTCCAGCCGCAGTGTCGCAGTCTTCGGACCCAGTCTAAATAGATCAGAGAGTCTAGCCAGTCAGTGCGACATATTCTCGCTTGAAGCCGCTGCCATTTTTGTCGTCGCTACGGTCCCGGCTAACAAGCCGATTGCGATCCTCACGGATTCAGACAGTGTCGTCGTCGCCCTCCAGAGTAGGGTAATGTATATGCACTATGCAGTGTAGAGCACTTCTTCTGCAGATATCCCAAATACGAGTATCCTAGAGAACTCTATGAGATCTCTGGCAGTATTCGGGACGCTCTAGCCGACGACGGCCCACAAAGGGGACTCCTCGGTTTCGCTACGGTGTTGAACCTAATCTAGAATAAAAAAAACACGATATTAAAGGAAAAAAAGAAGTTCACTGGACCCTGTATTTTGAACTTTCTTAAAGTTGCCGATGCACTCTAAAACAAATTGCCACCTTGGTTTCGGTAAAAGGGAATTTCCATCTACAACAGAAACCTAGCATCCCCTAATTGACTTTGGCTCTCTTTTAACCAGCTTTCTCCGTCGCAGAACTGACATTCGCCTCACATTCGTTTTCATGAGCAGCGGCAACACCTCTGGACAGAATGGATAGGGCACACAGAAGAAGGGAGTAGACAGAAGCCTAGGCTTCCGACAGCATATATTCTCAACAGGATATGTATTGAGTAAGTACTTTACGCGACTAGTGGATGTCATCCAGGTCACCTTTGATGGATGTAAACATACCGATCTGGTCTCCCTAGACATCTCTGAACGCCCCCAGCATTCCACCAGCTCGCCGAATGGGGATTGATGGGTATCCTTGCCTTTATTCGGAATGCTCTCACAGGGCGCTCCAACCGGGATCTCATCGGGAATGATGCCTCGAGGTCCTATCCCATGGTCTATCCTACCTGACGGTTACACTCTTCTTGTTCTTCCGTCATTTGCCGACCAGCATTCACATCTTCATCAGATTGCATCCTACAGTTGTTATATACTGTAGTGGTTTCACATGGCCATGCCGAAATAGGAATGCAATCGATAGTCAGTGCCGTACTCTGTTGGGCCACCTCAATTGGGTTAACGATGATAGCCAGTAAGTGATTTCGCGGTTATGTCTGTAGAGACAGGCATCAGCTGTTAGGGTGATGTATTAAACTATAAGAACGCCCTATTCCCAACTAGAAAATTATTCAGATCTTAGGAGTGTTCATCAACACAGGTCTAACTTTGAGTCTCACTTTCGGTCCGTAAAAACTAACTGTCGTACCAGAGTCAACTCCATCAGGACGCTCTCAAAGTCTCATAGGACTAGTAACAGCGGTCTCTGCAGATTTGGCAAGCAATCGTCGACAGGGTACAAGGCCACTACTTTCGCTACGCTTCGGCTCTGGGTGACGGCAACACTTGGAATTGTTAGCCATGGTTAGAAGAACCAGTAGATTGCTTTCAACTCAACACAGCTTCGTAAAGCAAAGGGGACAGCAGCACTTTGGAGCGACATGCCCAACCACAGCCAGTTTGTAACTGCCGGTGACGTCTACACGTCCCAAACTAGCTCACCTCTCCTCAGGGCCGGCTTACCTCCTGCTCAAAGGACACAAGACGTAGCTGAAGTGGACGGAACAAGGAAGGATCTGTTCAATTGCATGCACCAATAGCCTTTCAATCTCATAAAAAGACTTTAATATACATTTTAACTATTATTTTTATTGTTTTTTTCATCTTAGGTTAGGATTAGTATTTAAGGGTTAGTAATTTCGTTGCGGCCGATAGTTGTACATAGTAGAATAGGGAGTAGACTGGCCCAGATTACTATGGGGAGAAAAAAATGTTGTCGAATTCCACGGGGCACCCCCCAGAATTGTGTCTTTGGGTGAAAAAATCAATCTCTGAAAATTTCAGCTCAATCGCTTGTTGCATAAGCTGGCGCATTTGATTTGAAGTTTGTATGGGGATTTCAGCCAAAATGTATAGGAAAATACACCTCCGTCACTCATTCGATCTGGAAATTGGTTCTGATTGCTCGATTGAGCTCAGAATTGCAAAAAGGGCAGTTGGTATGCTGCAGAACAATTTCACAGAACGTACAGATGATTAAATGAACTTTTATATAATTTTCGGCTGATTTATTAGGAGCTGATTTGTGTATTTTTGGGTTTTTTGATCGAATCGCATCAGCCGAAACCTATATAAAAGTTCATTTAATCATCATACAATGTTCTGTGAAATTGTTCTGTAGCATACCAACTGCCGTTTTTGCAATTCTGAGGTCAATCGAGCAATCAGAACCAATTTCCAGATCGAATAAGTGACGGAGGTGTATTTTCCTATACGTTTTGGCTGAAATCCCCATACAAACTTCAAATCAAATGCGCCAGCTTATGCAACAAGCGATTGAGCTGAAATTTTCAGAGATTGATTTTCTCACCCAAAGACACAATCCTGGGGGTGCCCCGTGGAATCAGACAACTTTTTGTTTCCTGGGCCAGTCTAATAGGGAGCTCATGCTCCTAACGTACCTTGGGCGCTGCTGGGATTGTAGGAGGGGTCGCGCCCGCGATCTAGGCATGCTACGCTGATATGGGGGTATTTTCCGGGCAGGTAGACTTGCTCCCGGAGATGGTGATCCTATATCCTACTAACTGGCGGTTACTTCTCATATGGTCTCTCGTCCTCTTCTGAATGCCGGTTGGAGGGTGGCACGTTTCTAAGGCTTTTCCTGTATCCCACAGACAGCGCGGAACCTCCGGATTTGTCCGAAAAACTTGCTTTGCTGGCACCTGGAGCTAATTTCGCCGCCACGGTGAGAACACGCCGCGACCACTTTTCACGAACTAACTACCGCAGGGACCCACGGCAAACTTTCGGAATGCTTCTTTGATCTCAGCCTTCCTGAGCACGCTTTTTTCCCTGGACAACATCGCGTGGAAAATCTTGGGGTTATAGAAAACTGCTTACTGCCAACCAAACGTGACCTCGTTCTTTCTTGGTCTCTTCCCGACTGTCGAGTCTCGATCCCTTTTCCATTTCGACTCTTCTCTTTCTTTGTAGGGGTGCCATCGTCGCCCGTGAGATTTGAGCCACGGATGATTAGTATCATTTTACACGATTAAGGCAGAATAGTCGGTTTAAAAATTTACCCCTCTACTGCCTTGGGCTACTGCATGCAAAGTCTCACAATAATCTCTATATAATAAAAATAAGTTGAGATTTCCTTCCTGACGATTTAACTCGCGAACGGGTTGACCGATTTGCAAGATTTTTTTTCCTAATCGATTCGTTTTGGGATCTGCAAGGTTTGTATATACAAAAAATTGGTGAATTTAACGAGGAAATGTAAAAAATCATTAAAATACAATTTTGGGTAAGCTGTTGAGGAAAACAAAACAACGCACGGAAATTGATCTAGAGTGCGGTGCTGTAAATAGTTCATTGTGACATTTGCTACCCCCGGGCAAAGTTGGGTTTCTTTCGCTAGTCTATATGGTCGGGGTTCAGCCAAAACGCACCAAGCGCCAACGAAAACTTACCCATTTTTCTGCCCAAACTTTCATTTAGCAGATTTAATTGATCGCAAATCGTATTGGATATCACTCAATCCAATAAATGAGGATATCCTATTGCAAATGCACGCTTGAATTGATATGAAACGATTTCCGTTGTCCTTGTACGAACAAAATATCACAAGTCAGTCAAAAAGCCGCTGAACCCCGACCATATAATAAAATGGTCTGTGTTCGTATCCGCATAACTCGAAAACGGCTGGATGGATTTTCTTCATTTCTTCAACAGATAAGTTCATTATCGTTTCCGACGGGTTTATATGAGATTTTTTTATGCGAAAATAACGAGTAAGGTTTTTTTTTTGTGTCTTTATTAAGGAGACTTTCAGTAGGAGTAAGGTTGAGTAAATCGTGCAAAACTAAAATTAAGATTCGTATGGAGATTTTGCATGGGCAGTTCGCCTACTTTGCAGGACAACGTCTGCCGGGTCGACTAGTAATTAATAATATTGGTTAGTATAGGTTCTTTGCTGGTACCCACGCAAATGAACTGATCCTTGGTACCGAAAACGGTAACAAGTTCAATTTCCGTCCTGGTGCCGGCCACACCCGCTTTTCTCACAACTTCGACAGTAGTCTAATCCGAATCGTTTGAGAAATCTGCCGCAAGATGCCGATGTTCCTCGGTCAAACTCTCTGATCTCTTCCACCGAGACGCCCTGTCTGCTGACACTGCCAGCTTCGCAGCCCGCGTCTACTTCCTTACAGACGGAAGGCTATAAAACCAAATTGAATCGCCAATCTAGGCTTCGCAGGCACTTCAAGCCGGATGTAAGGTCTACCTCCGGAGGCGAACGGGTATCTTCTGGTTTTCACCCGGTGTTCTAACCTTATAGCGTCAGCTCTACGGTCAGCTGATCATGGAAACGACCAACCACACTTAACACAAGCTAGTTTAAGGTCAGGTCCCACCTAAATTGGCGTTGTCTTAACATCCGGAGAACAGCGCACCAATAGTCGTCAAATCTAGAGACAACGTACCTGCTATATGGAACTATCAAAACTATAATACTCTCCAACAGTAATCGGCTGTGTAGAACAAATTGAAATGCATCATCAGAAAAAAAATCCTTAAAATTATTTTATAATTTTAAAAATCCTTAAAATACTCCGCAGTTGTTTTGTTGCCTTCTCAAATAATTATTCTTGGGCAGAAAAATAGAGCACGGTTAAGACGTAGATGCACACTACTCGCGATGCAGTTGCTACATCCGAAAATGGAAGAAAACTCAATTGTAACCAGGACTCTCTTCGGTTTTCCACTGGAAGGGCTTTGGGACAGTTCGTCGAATGACATTTCGTCGAATGACGTTTAGTCGAATGACATTGAGTCGAAGGGACATTTAGTCGAATGGACATTTAGTCGAATGAAAATTTAGTCAAATGGATATTTAGTCGAATGGACATTTGGTCAAATAGACATTTAGTCAAAAGGACATTTGGTCGAAAGGACATTTAGTGGAATGGACATTTAGTCGAATAGAAATTTAGTCGAATGGACATTTAGTCGAATTGACATTTAGTCGAAAGGACATTTAGTCGGAAGATTTTTGATTAAATTTTAATAAATAATCCACAAGATAGATGAATAAACTGATTAGAGGAATTCAGTGGACGTGAGGAAGTTTAATAAGTAGCGGAAGAAACGAGTACGGAAGCTAATTAGGATTTTTCACCTGAGCTTATAGATACTTCTAGAGACCCTGGTAACCCTATTTTTCGGCCCATGGTCAAAAACCAATGATATCAATGTTATTTTGCCAATACTTCATCACAGTCGGCTTTGGAACATTTCATTGATTGACATTCGGTCGAATGAAAATGATTTACTTATTCTTTTCATGATTCTCTTTCTTCCACTCAATATTGATACAATAACTAATTGACCCTGCAGACATCACCTGCATAGTAGGCGAAAATGCGCGATGTGAACTGCCCATGCGAAATTTCCATATGATTCAAAATTTTAGTTTTTCAGGATTTGCTCAACCTGACTCGTGATTTTCACGTGAGGGAATATCATATAATCCCGTCGGAAACGATAACGAATATGTTTGCTTAAGGAATGAAGAAAATTCATCCAACCGTTTTCGAGTTAAGTGGATACGAACACAGACCCTTTTATTTATATATCTAGACCAACATTTGAAAAGGGCGTAACAGCCAAAATTTATTCCTTCTGATTCTTTTTCCACATATATAGCTATATATGTAGACGAGGAATCAGAAGGAATAAATTTTGGCTGTTACGCCCTTTTCAAATGTTGGTCTAGATATATAGAGATTAGTTCAGTATAAAATTGTCTTCCAACCATAATTCGTTAATTATTGGCCGTCATAGGTATATTTGTCCCATGTTTGCTGGGATTTCCAATGTACATGGGACAGTTATGCGTATAACGGCAGTAATGTCTATTCGACTATACGAAGCATCATTCGACTACATTTTATTGGCCAGGTGGTATAGATTCAATGAAGTCGGTTAGAGGGGTTCGCCGAAGTCAATATCCAGTCTGGAATAATCTCGGAATATTCACCGTTTCGTATTATTTTTGTTTTTATGAACCCATCATTCTTTGGACAATATTGGAGCAATAGTTATATGACTTTTAGAAACACCGGAATAAATAATTTATTTTTTAATCGTTATTGGCTAAAGCTCTTTTCCTTCAAATATCAATTCGACGGAACGTACTAAAGACTAAATGCACCAAGATTATAAATTCGAAAATCCGCTTTCTACCAAATGTCCTACGACCAAAATTCATATGACCAAATGTACGAAGATTCTTCTTTCTTAAATCTGATTTCGAATAAATGTCCATTCGACCAAATGTCCGTTCGACGTAGTGTCCTTTCGGCCAAACGTCATTCGACCAAATGTCCTACGCCTCTAGTGGATTAAAATTCATTTTCGACTAAATGTCCCTTCGACCAAATGTCCATTGGACGTAATGTCCTTTCGACCAAATGTCATTCGACTAAATGTCATTCGACGAAATGTCTTTCGACGAAATGGTACAGATTCACTGGAAGAACAGTATCAAGATTATTCACGAAATCTCATTGAAATTCTTCTCATGTGTGCCTCATTCAACGCTTTAATAACACCTTCCGGATCTTAATGAATTTTCCAGAAATCCTTAAAATATTTCCAGAACTATAAAACAAAGAAAAAATTGACAAAAATCTCACAGAATCTCAAAAATTAGTGCGAGTATTAGGATTATTATTATTTGGTAGGCTCAGTCGTGTATGACGCTTTGCGGAGCCGTAATTCTTTAGTATGAAAATATTAGGATTAAAAAACTCTCACAATGATTAACATTGCATTTAATTTTCTTATTGACCTCACAATATCAAACAAATCATCTTCGTTTGTACCTTCATTAAGTGAGGGATTTTCATGTACTTTTTAACTCACCGTCTCACCATGTAGGATTTTTTTCATTCAAAATATGTTTTTTATTTATATGAAGCGAAAATAACCGACATCCTCATTTTCCCGTTAGCTCTTACGTAATTAGTGCATGGCCCTCGCAACCTTCATGAAATTGAAATTGCGGTAAGCTTTCTGCATATCACATAAACGTAAATAAAGAGATCCAAAAACAGCAAAGCTGATTTAGAAATTAGAAAATTGAAAATGAAAATTAGACACTTATCGAAAAAATCACACTATTACTAGAAATCGTTATCACTTTCTAGTCGAGGGCAGGACAACGTGAAACTTGCTTCCAACCCTGCTCTCGCGGCCGGTTCCTTCAAAGCAATATATTTTTTATTATCCTGACGAATTTTTAAACGTTTCTTCCTGGTATGGACAGTCTAAGGGGCCCCATACACGCTCCGACATGTTATACAACTTTGACTATGACCTCAGGAAATTGTGTTCGGTTGGATCGTCTGTGGGAAAGTTATACGTGAGTGTCTGATGTTTTGATTCTAATTCCGTAGTACAGATGTTATCTCTGTTATTCTGCATGCTGCGACGCAGCAAAGCTGAATCAACAAAAATGACAGTTGTCCGCCGCCTCCGTATCGAGTGGTGTGCCCCCGAAAACGCGAGCACTTTGAAACTTGGATTCTGTCAGAAGTGACCTTAATGTCTATGAAGCTGTCACCGCGGAACGCATCTACATCTTTCCTTTCCGTTATTACTCTTATGGCTGTCAGTGCGGAATTTTCAATGCAGGCTATGAAACGGAATACAAGTATCATTCCCGGGGTTTTCGACTGTTTGACAGTACTTGCCCACAGACGATTCGACTTACTTTACTCCGACCGAACCAAATTTTCTGGGGCGGAGTCAAAGTTGTACAACATGTCGGAGCGTGTATGTCCACATCATTTTCTCAAGTAGATTTGTTTTTTTTGTATTATTTCATTATTGAAAGATTCCTCAGTACTCAGGCAAATTGGCTAACGAATATCATAATACTGCCTTTTGGAAATTTGCCACAAGTTTTGAGCTTGAAATTCAAAAGAACTCATTATGAATTAGATTTTCGTGGTCGATACAAAACATAACATTTTCTTAAGGCTCATTTATGAAATAACTATGAAGCATTATGAACGCTGTACGCTTGACATTAATCAATCCATAACCCTACCTTATGAATTGCAGATGTAATATTTGGAGGCCATAATCACGCCTTATGAAATTCGTAATTTGTATATAGAATCTTAAATAATTCATAATGCAGATCTATGAATTTAACATTGGATTTTACTGTATATTAATGCATTCATTATGCTGCATTATGAATTTCTAATTCGTGTGTAATGGAAATTTTCTTCAATTATGTGAACATGTGCTTAACGTCAAAAAGTAATAACATATTCAGGCATACATGCATTTATTTAAAACTCGCTTTTTGGTTGCATCATGGCATCGAGGAGGTATGAACAAATATGTGGTGTCAAAAGCGTTCCAAAATGTCTTCGCGTTCCGAAATTTTTTTTGTACATGTTGGTACAGTTATCATTCATATTCAGTTTACACTTTATATTTTTACCGTTGACACTTGAGAACACTTCAACTTAATCTTTTGTTTCAGACCACCTCGATGTAAAACGCAACCGCACGACTTGAAATGCTTTACAATATGGGAGCATGGTTCTCCTGTCTGAAACGCGTTCCCTCCAGGGATATAGCGCAGCTGTCAACCCCATACAGATGCACCGTAGTAAACATGAATTTGACATTTTTGGAAATTCTGACAGTTTTGGGCATTCTGACATTTTCGGTTTGTGCACGCTTAATTCAGTTGACCCTTTTCCATGAGTTTTAACGGGGTTAACTCCTGTAAACGACTCGTATTTTTTGGCGTGCACTACACGACTCAGAGGAATAAATCATTTTTAAGTCATAAATCTGTGTAAGTCAAGGAATAAAGACTAAACATATTTAGGTATGTATTTTATGTTTGCTACATGGTGATTTTGACTTTTGCTATACCCTGGTTCCTCCGATTAAAATATCTTTAAAATGAGCATGATGCCTTTCATAAGATGCCTTACGATTTCCTTCAAACCAGCTGTAAACGAAATACCAAAAGGTGTCTTATGAAATTCATCACATGAAATTAATGGACTACGTACGTCCCATAATGAAATTTGAAGAGCTTCCAATGAAAAGCATGGGAGACTTATGATTCAACAATTCTCGAAAATCGTGTACCTTTATAATTATTGCCTTATGTATTTCGTATGTTCATTTGCCTGAGTGTAGGAATAGGAAATCGGGTTGCTTTCTATTCCTATTTTTTAGGACGGTGCTCCCCTGATGATCAATGCGGGCGAACTTCACCGAAAAAATAAAACAACGAAGAAAAAAGTCCCTTTGAACTTTCATGGATAGGACACCCGACGGATTTTTTTCGCTGTCTTCGAGATTTGATTTTGGACAAAAATCCTTACAGACGTCAGATTTATTTTGTTTGTAAACTTTTGAATACCCTTACAGGTTAATTCGGATTCAAACGCATTTTAAAACATCCTTCGAGCTTCCAGCAATGCGCATGGCTTACCAGAATTATGAGTTCTTCCAAAAATAATATAGATAATAAACTATGTTCTTAATATAAATCCTAAATCGTATATCAGTCCGATCTTAGTTGTATTTCATATTCCAATGGGAAAAATAAACGATCACTGAGGCGCAGATAGAAGGGCGCTCATAGAAGAATGCTATATTTTCTGAAAATAATACAAATGCTTATTTATCTGAAAGTTCTCCATTGCACTCTGCAAATGAATTGATATTTCATAGGACATTTTTATGACAGTAAATCATTATTCTGAAAAAAAAAATAACCTGGAGGCATTTTATGATAGGGTTTCTCACCCCATTCCCGGCCTAATATGCGCACGACTGCATTATTTAATTGATATTTATGACTAGGGCAACTTTTCTGAATTTTGTGGGCCGTGTAATATTGCGATGGGGTTCACCTCTGCTTCAAAATAGTTATTCTTGCTAAACACCGCTTGAAAAAGCTTTTATTTGATTTAAATTAACATGGTGCAGCACTCATTTCAGTCATAGGCGATTGCTTATCCGGCATACCCCAAATCTCCTCGGCATACGCAATATTTTACTCAATCTCTCAACATCTTACTCTCATTCTCTCTCTCGGGACGGTAGAAAAAGCGACGTAAACAAAAATATGCACGTTCCACGACAACAAGATGCCAGATGGTATTATTCATAATCATTTTTATTTGGTTGAGAAGATATATTTACTCATCCAAATTTCTTCCAAACACTTAAAAACAATATCTTTTCCACCTTTTGAAATCGAGAGAATTATAAATAACATGATAGCGTCAAGGTATTAGACAGTTTTCCTATTAACGATGAAGGATTATCTTCATACTAAAATAAGACTTATGGCCTTTTGGCAGCACTGTACCGCTAGAAGTTCTTGGGCCGAGGTGATTTTTTGTTCGGTTTGAGGATACATTCTTAAATGTATTCCTATATGTTTATATAAAATCTAGTAATACGAACAATTACAAAAGATTGAAGTGCGTGAGTTTAGCATTATTGTGTGGTGATAAACAGCCTGAAGCAATGGTTGTATCGAGCACTGTGACGATTTTCAAGTAGGTGTTTATTTGATGATACCGTTTTGTAAAAGTGGAAAGAATCACTCCGGCTCAGTGGTGTTGCAACGAAGAGCAAAAGTTTGAAATCTACATTTTTATTTTCTATAATTGGATCGATTAGGAGTGAAATAAATGGTTGAATAATATTGAGTATTGTGCGAGATAAATAGGAGACTTTTTAAAATGATCAATCATAAACCTACGGCTACTAAACAGTATAAATCATTAGCTTTCTGTGCAGTGAGCCGGGAATGGGGTCCATAGGCCCAAGTAGTGATTTACCCTACTCCTCAATTTCTCCTCAAAACCAGACATTAAAATTCAAGCGAACGCGGTTTGGTCGTGAAGTCCACTCCCCTAATCTGACATTAATGATTCCGTGAAAATGGGTGACCTGGAGATGGATAGCATTAATAATACTGACGCGGCGTTCCGGGTAGCTATTCCTTCCAGCTGTTGTTTTATACTTTTGCCAGAACCGTAGAACCATTCGCAGAGATGGATAAAAAGAGATATTGTCTTCAGTGGTTACCGGATTTGCGTCACATCGTTACTTTGTAAGAATTATCATTACCGAACTCGCATTACTGTTATGCCTCGTCTTGATGATATGGCATTGTGCACGACCCTATCTAGGAAATTGGATCGTTCACGAATCACGAATGAAATTTAGATTCCAGCCAAAATCTTTGACCTACAATCAGAATCCTAAGTACGGTTCGAGTGCATTTGTCAAACTTTTGTTCGGTTTTACTTTGTATTTTATTTTTGTGATCCTGATTCGTTGCACGATGATGGTCTTTCGATCGGTCAATGTGGTTGGTAAATGTCATTATTATTTTCATTTCCAGCTTCATTATTCTAATGCTTTCTTTGTTTATTGGTCGCTTCCCACGCCTGTCGTGCGACTTTTCCCAACTGGTAAGAAAGGGCCCCATTTCTTTCGAAGATTTGCATTTGGCGCTTGCTTCTATGAGTTCGTACTTTGCTAGATACAGTCTATATCACATTTCTATATTTACAATTTAAATACTACGTTCCCCATCGACTGTGGGTTGGTATGGGATCCGTCGTCGTCTGCTGAACATGAATTGCGAAGCGAAGTGTTGAAAGGATTAAAATATTTTCCGACCAAAAGAAAACAGGCTTATTATTGCACACTTCGCATGGCACACCGGTTCCGGATTATAATTCAACTTGGTGATATTTTGGAAAATGACGACGATGGTGCGGTAGTTCCATGCTCTGTTTCGCATAGGATTGCTGGTGATTGAAATTGAGTCTACATGTGAACGGAGATATAAGTTTTTGAGACTTATGCGACTTGAATGGAACAGTGACGTGAAGCTTTCATCAATGAGCAATGTGGATAAAGGAATATCATTTTATCTCATAGTCCTTCAAGCCAATAATAATGATTTAATTTCCATTCCTTCACACTTCACAGTACGAAGCTTATTGGAAAACATAAATATTTTTACCAGTTCTGTACTCTTTATATATCAAGGCTTCATAAAGTCTTTCTTTTGAAAAGTCTTAGATCAAATGAAAACAAATTGATTACAACCTCTTCTTACCTATTTAAAAAATGAAATGAATGAAATACAAAACTTACTATTACATCCAACCAGTGGAAGATAGATTTCAATACAATTCTGTATTACAACCTTGCAAAATCTGTATGATATTTAAGAATATATAAATTTGGAAGATTTTAAAAGCTACATACTTTGTATCAAAATCTTACAATTTTGTATTAGTTCAATACAGTGTCTGAATAAAGCTTTTTTTTGGTATTACACCCAACCGGCGATTGTTAGATTTTCTAACAATTCTGTATAAGAATCTAACAAAACCTGTATAAGAACTGGGCATATGTGAAATTGTTAGATTCTTATACAAAAAATGTAAGCTATCAAACAAATATTGTTAGAAAAGCTTACAAAATTGTTAGATTCTTATACAATACTTGTACAGGTGTTGGTAGATTCTTATACAGAATTGTTAGAAAATCTAACATCCGCTGGTTGGGTGTAGAACCTTGCCGAATCAGGGAATGCTAAGTTTGTTGTACAGAAATGTAAGATTTGTGTTTTGTATATACTGGTGTGATTTTCTTAATTGATTAGAATGCTTATTTTTCATAACCCGACGGGCACTTTTGAAGGTGTCAATGGATACCTCCTTTTGTCTATTTTCTACACATATACTCAATTTCAAGTACCTTCAACATTGAGCAGAGCTTTTTTTTAAACAAATGTAGTTTGATATCTGTACACTGCGACTAGTTCGACCTTAAAAGCCAGACTAAACCGCAGATTCTTACTTTAACGAGGATGATAATGCTGAGCAGATTCCGCTGCATCCCGTTTGAATGTGTCACAACCATATTTTGTTCTTGATTTTCTTTTCGCTTTGCATCTTTCTAATTAATAGTTAATTGCTTTGATGTGTTGTCTTTGAATTATGTATGTGGTGGATCATTACTTCCGATAACACTACGTGACTACTTTTGAATCCAGTGTTCAAAACGGCTACAAGTTTACTGATAAAGTTTCCTACGGATGTTAATTTTTTGCCAGTTGTCCCTCAAGGCTCTTTTCTTCTGAATGAACGATTGCTCAATTTCTACCGATTCGTCAATTAATGTGATAACGTTCGCAAAAACACTACCCCACGGTTCCATGATTAATCCTACGGCAGCAAACTCCGTCCCCTACAACGGGATCGGAGGTCGGGCACTATTAGAACGAGATAGAACCAGAAAACGGCATGGAACCGTGGCTCTATGGTGAAGAAACGTCTATACCATCAGGCGGCTCGAAAGTTATGGCCGAGACTACTGAGAAACTGCAAGTTGTAAGTCTGTTCGAAGAAGTAGGAAGAAACTTTTACATGAAACTTGATGCTGAGTCAGTGTTACCGAAGTAATCGAGCAAATATTAATCACTCGAGCCGCCATTGCCAAGACCTGCTTTCACTTCCTGCGGAACCTGCGAAGAGCGATTAGAATTCCAAATTGATTACTTGCGGTTTAGGCACCTATACACAGTTAAGATGACTATTAAACGAGACTCACCAGCTTTCGGAAGCATTCCTCCAGGAATATCGTCATCGATCGATAGAGATGCTTTTTCACGCCGACCAGATTGTGGCCCTCGTCCGGGTAGATCAGCTGCTTGTACAGTGCACCCTTCGCCGAGAGTTCTTTCGAGAAAACCATCGTCTGCTGGAAGTGCACATTATCGTCCGCGGTGCCGTGGACCTTTTTTGGGCGAGGGCCATGTGGAAAACAGATAAGTGAAAAGGAGGAGAAAATTTAATTTCCGACACGTTGGCAGAGCCTAATTGGTTTCGAGGTACAACACAAATACACACGTAGCCTGCGGTTGAAGCCGTTCAAGCTTTCCGGTTTTATGATTACGCGAGAAGTAGGATGAGAAAAAGGGCAATTGCTTCTTGGCCAGTTTAGATGTTTTTGGGTCGGTGAGCTTTCAGCTGCAATACCTTCGGCGGTGTATAATTAAATGATTTATGGCATAATATTTTTCTTCCCGTGAAAAGGTGTTTCACGGATGATTAGAGCTGTGAGTTTGTTCAATGACTGAAATTTCTACAACATAGTTATACCCGGGTTTCTTTTTACGCGGGTATGTGTAACTCGTAAAAACCCGCGGTAATTAAAAAAACATTTAAAAAAGCCATCGAAAAAATTTGAATGGAAAAGACTTAGAAGAATTTATCGATAACTAAAAAGTTTATCAGTCTATTTGACTGAAAACGAAAACTTAAAACTGGGTTTTGCTGATAGGTTCTTGATGACTTCCAGGCTCAAATGACTACAAACTAATTTCATTTCATTTATTCAGACTGGCCTTTGCGGTATATAAGAGTCTTCTCCATTCGACTCGGTCCATGGCTACACGTCGCCAACCACGCAGTCTACGGAGGGTCCGCAAGTCATCTTCCATCTGATCGATCCACCATGCCTGCTGCGCACTTCGCCTTCTTGTGTCCGTTGGATCGTTGTCGAGAACCATTTTCACCGGGTTACTGTCCGACATTCTGGCTACGTGCCTGACCACCGCAGTCGTCCGATTTTCACGGTGTGAACGATGGATGGTTCTCACAACAGCTGATGCAACTCGTGGTTCATTCGTTTCCTCCACGTACCGCCATCTGCACCCCACCATAGATGGTACGCAGCACTTTCCTTCGAAAACTCCAAGTGCGCGTTGGTCCTCCATGACTATCGTCCAGGTCTCATGTCCGTAGAGGACTACCCGTCTAATGAGCGTTTTGTAGATTGTCAGTTTGGTACGGCGGCGAACTCTATACGATCGGAGCGTCTTGCGGAGTCCAAAGTATGTGCGATTTCCAGTCACTATCAGTGTAGGTAAAATCACTCATAAATCTCAATCAATGAGCGCTCCCGTGCGATTGAAATCGACTGCGATTTTAAAAGAATGCATCACGCTTGAATTTTTCAAGCCAAAACGCATCATTTCACTCATTTGCCAAAAAATTTTTTTTGTGAGTTTTGAGATTTTGAGTTTTTACCAACACTGGTCACTATGCGTCTCCGAATTTATCTGCTGGTATCATTTTCAGCAGTCACCAGTGAGCCCAAGTACACAAATTCTTCTACCACCTCGATTTCGTCACCACCGATAGAAACTCGCGGTGGGTGGCTCACATTGTCTTCTCTTGAACCTCTTCCTATCATGTACTTTGTCTTCGACGTGTTAATGACTAGTCCGATCCGCTTGGCTTCCCTCTTCAGTCTGATGTAGGCTTCCTCCATCTTCTCAAAGTTACGTGCCATAAGATCTATGTCGCCGGCGAAGCCAAATAGCTGGACGGACTTACTGAAAATTGTACCACTCGTGTTAATCCCTACTCTTCGTATTACCCCTTCCAAAGCGATGTTGAATAGTAGACACGAAAGACCATCACCTTGCCATAGCCCTCTGCGGGTTTCGAAGGACTCGAGAATGCCCCTGAAAATCGAACTACGCACATCATCCGATCCATCGTCGCTTTGATTAACCGTGTCAGTTTATCCGGAAATCCGTGTTCGTGCATTAGCTGCCATAGCTGGTCCTGATCGATTGTATCATATGCACTGCAGCTTTGAAATCGATAAATCATCTATGTGTGGGCACGTTGTATTCGCGGCATTTCTGCAGTACCTGGCGAATGACGAACACCTGGTCTTTTTTTTTTTTTTACAAGGGAGAATGCATTTACACACTAACCCAGTACACGTGCATTGTAGTTGCCAAACTACCACACGGAAGTGTACTGGAGTGTCGGACTCGACCATACCGGTAATACTGACTAAACTCCCTTGGGCTCCACCATCGTTTCCCCCAGGAACTACCTCGCAGTACTACTTCTGGGGACGGCAGTACTAACTGTACTCGCTCATTATCGCTCACACAGGCACTCGTCCCATCGAGACTGACTTGGGTGCTCGCCTATCGCAGCCTCAAACCCACCCTACATACTCTGTTGCACCTCTGTCATGCCGTGCGGGTCTAACTTGTGTGCCCACCCTTCTCATGCCATGTGGGTCTAACTTGTATGCCCACCCAAACCCTTGATTCATGCTCATACGCTCCATGCTTGCACACACATTAACGCTCCTATGGGTCTGACTTGTGTGCCCACCCTTCTCATGCCGTGCGGGACTAATTCTATGCCCACCTTTATCGTACCATGTGAGACTGCTCACCTCTTTCATTCAGTTCGCGCTGACACATACTACTCGAGTCATTCGACCTAACACTCCCTCTGGCATCCCTTGTGGGACTCTTCGCTTAGGTTCCCACTTCTGACATACCATGTGAGTCTAACTCACCCTATTCATGCCATATGAGACTAGCTCAACACGACTCAACTCATTCCTTTCTGTACCATGTGAGACTGACTTGGATGCTCCCTCACACTTCTCTGCCACGCCACGGGGTATCAGTAGTCGTAGGAACCAACATTCCTGCGCTACTCCCAGCGCGGCGTGTGCAGTCCATACATACACCTATTCATTCACCCTTCTGCCATGCTTCGAGGTGACGATCTCGGTTGCCACCCGCTGCGCCATTACCTCTGCATGGGCAGACCATTCACACACTTCTTCGCGTTCGGCACTTTCGCTCTAACTTACCAATCATAAGTTAGTCATGCTTGTCGATTGTTGCTCGGCGCGCCAGATTCTCTGCAAGCTGCAGGCAATCTGAGTGGTTGCAGTCGAGACTGCGTTCCACTTCTCCACCGCTTGACACATCCTTTGGATAAGATTATCCGGAGTTGAAACGTCTAGCATTGCTCTTCTTTCGACGTCGAAACGAGGACATACGAACAGTATGTGCTCTGCAGTTTCGTCAACACCTGGACGAACACCTGGTCTGTGGTGGAGCGTTCGCCCATAAAACCCGCCTGGTACTGCCCCACGAACTCCCTTGCCATTGGTACTAGTCGACGGCATAAAATTTGGGAGAGTACCTTGTAGGCGGCGTTCAGCAATGTGATTGCGCGGTAGTTGCTATAATCCAGCTTATCACCTTTTTGTAGATGGGACACACGACACCTTCCATCCACTCCTGCGGCAAAACTTCCTCCTCCCAAATCATGGTAATGACCCAGTGCAGCGCTCTAGCCAGTGCCTCACCACCGTGTTTAAATAGCTCTCCTGGTAGTTGGTCAACCCCAGGGGATTTGTTGTTCTTCAGCCGGCCAATCTCCTCCTGGATTTCTTGGAGATCCGGATCCGGTAGAATTATGTCCTGTGCGCGTTCCCCCAGGTCCATCACCATACCGCCATCTTCGTCTGCTACATCGCCATTCAGGTGCTCTTCTTTGTGCTGCCGCCACCTTTGGATCACCTCACGCTCGTTCGTAAGAAGGTTCCCGTTTATGTCCTTACACATATCAGGCTGTGGCAAGTGGCCCTTACGTGAACGGTTCAACTTCTCATAGAAATTTCGTGTGTTATTAGCGCGGTACAGTTGCTCCGTCTCTTCACGGTCTCGATCTTCCTGCTGACGCTTTTTCCTCTGGAAAATCGAGTTTTGTCTGTTCCGCGCCTTTTTATAACGTGCCTCGTTCGCCCTCGTGCGGTGTTGCAGCAATCTCGCCCATGTTGCATTCTTCTCTTCTACTAACAGCTCACATTCGCCGTCATACCAGTCGTTTCTCTGATCCGGTGGCACCGTGCCAAGTGCAGCGGTAGCGGTGCTACCAATGGTGGATCGAATATCTCTCCAGCCATCTTCAAGAGACGCTGCGCCTAGCTGCTCTTCCGTTGGGAGTGCCACTGGCTAGTCTACCGTCTTGTAGCCGCCCAATATTAAGTCATGGCGTCTGACTTCGACGCGTGTTGTACACCGTTGAGAGTTTTGAGCGCAAGCATACTGCAATGAGGTAGTGGTCGGATTAAATATTCGCACTGCGGTAAGTGCGGTCGTTCGTGATGTCGGAGAAGAATTTACCGTCGATTAGAATGTGGTCGATTTGGTTTTTCGTTTCTTGGTTAGGTGATCTCCATGTGGCCTTGTGGATATTTTTGCGGGGAAAGAAGGTGCTTCGGACTACCATTCCGTGGGAGGCTGCGAAGTTTATACATCGCTGGCCGTTGTCATTCGATACGGTGTGCAGACTGTCCGGTCCGATGACCGGTCTATACATTTCCTCCCTTCCTACCTGTGCGTTCATGTCACCGATGACGATTTTGACGTCCCGCAGTGGGCATCTATCGTATGTCTGCTCCAGTTGTGCGTAGAATGCTTCTTCCTCGTCGTCGGGTCTCTCTTCGTGTGGGCAGTGCACGTTGATGATGCTATAGTTGAAGAAACGGCCTTTAATCCTTAGCTTGCACATCCTTGCGTTGATGGGCTGCCACCCAATCACGCGTTGGCGCATCGTACCCAGCACTATGAAGCCGTTTCCCAGCTCGTTGGTGGTGCCACAGCTTTGGTAGAAGGTAGCCGCTCGATGCCCGCTTTTCCACCCTTTCTGTCCTGTCCAGCAAATCTCCTACAGCACCACGACGTCGAAGTTGCGGGGATGTAATTCATCGTAGATCATCCTGTCGCAACCTGCGAAACCTAGCGACTTGCAGTTCCATGTTCCAAGCTTCCGATCGTGATCCTTTATTCGTCGCCTTGGTCTTTGCCGCCGATTATATCGAGTCGTATTATCTCTTATATTGCTCGTAATTGTTAGTTTTCCAGGCGGCTTATTGGGCCTGCGCAAACCTCCTGTCTCGTCGGAGAGCCGTCGTGTCAGGGCTGTTTAGCGTCCCACCTAACACCAGGACTTGGGCATGTGCGCTTTGAGCGGCACACGGTCGCTTTGGTCGCTACTTGCGGATACATGCAGCTTTTTATAGGAATTTAACAGGGCCCACTGTCAAACCCCACCACATCCTAGGCAAGCCCCACAACTCGCAGATGGCCTGGGAGGGATCGTCAAGCCTTTGGGCATAGTCCTTGCTGCCCGACTACAAACTAATGCAATATGATTATTATCGGGTGGGACGGACTCGATGAGTAGCAGTCGGAAATTGATGTTTGACGACATTTTGAAATTCAAGATGGCCAACTTCCGGTTTGCTATAACTTCAATCCTATATGTACCAGGAGAAGTTGTCAGAGAAATTCCTGTTCAAATTTCTAGCTGTCGAAATTATCGAAGAAATTTTCCAATTCCGGTATATCTAAAAAAATATAAATTTTTGTCGTCTCATGTAAGTTTAATTTGTACGTAGAAAGTTAATGATATAGATTTATAGACTTTATCGGAATGATAAAAAATATGTCATTATTAAAGGCATATTACCCCATAAGCTTGCGTAAATATGTGTATTTCCAATAGGAATCTTTATTCCTTATAGTGACTACACACTTATCAAAATCGAACCTAACTATAAAATTGTTCTTCTTCATAAGTGTACGAAACCCATTAACCTATTGTCGCTATAGTCTCTTCGGGGAAGGGTCGTTTGGCCGAAACCCATTCGGCCGAAAACCATTTGGTCAAACGCCACTAGGTCGAACAGCCATCATTTGGCCGAATAGGACATTTGGCCGACCTCTCGCTTCTCATTCTCATTTCTCACTTCTAACTGTAGAAAATGAGAAGCATGAAGTGAGTAGTGAGACGTCACGGAAATGAGTATCGAGAAGTGAGGATTGTCGCTTTTCACTCCTCATTTCTCACATTACAATTGAAATATTTGGTCAAATGACCTATTAAGCCTAATGGTCCGTTCAGCCAAATAACTTATTCGGACAAATGTCCTAATTGGCCAAATGTTCTATTCGGCTAAAAGTTCTATCCGGCCAAACATCCTATTCGGCCCAATGTCCCATTCGGCCTAATGTCCTATTCGGCCAAATGTCGTATTCTGCCAAAATGACCTATTCGGTCAAATGACCTATTCCGCCAAATGTCATATTTAATCAAATGTCCTATTCAGCTAAATGCCCAATTCGGCCCAATGTCCTATTCGTCAAATGTCCCATTCCAGGTCTGGTAGCGGGTCACGTTTTAGGGGGAAGGGTTGTTTGGTTGAATATACCATTTGGCTGAACAGACCATGAGGCCGAAACCCATTTGGCTGAATGGGTCATTTGGCCGAAAGGATCGTTTGGCCGAAAGGGTCATTTGGTCGTAACGGTCATTTGGCCGAAAGCGTCGTTTGGCCGAAAGGGCCATTTGGCCGAAAGGATCGTTTAGCCGAAAGGATCGTTTGACCGAAATCCAAAATGATCATTTGGCCGAAAGGGTCATTAGGCCGAATAGGTCATTTGGAAGAATAGGACATTTGAACGAACAGGTCATTTGAAATTTGAGAAATTTGGAGTTAGAAGAGAGACATCTCATTTCTTACTCCTTACTTACCTAGTTCTTGAATAGGACACAATTCCCTCCGAATATTTTCATATTCGACTTTTGACATAAATCCAAAAAAAGATTGTGTATCAATATAGATTGTTCCAGAAATTATGAGCACACTAATAAATAGTCGGCAAATTTTAATACATGTAATGTTCCATGAAAATTTCGTTTCATCCTATAGATCATATCCATTTAATAATCGTGATGTAATTTTTCCGAATATTTTGCGTCAAATTTAGGAAATATTTAGCTTCTATTTTGGGTCCGAAAAATTGGTCTGCACAAATTGACCATTTCTAGGGTGCCTTTTTTTTGAAAAATCATTTAGTAAAAAACGTAGAGCTATTAGATCAGTTTAATTTTCATTGTTAGTGTTAGTAATATTTTGCAAAGATTAAAAATAATATAAAAATAAAAATTAATAATTTTGAATCAAAATAATGATATTTGCATCTATGATTGATACTGCAATCAAATTTGGGGCGATACAATAAATATGTAAAGGATCTTCAAAGTAATGTTGCTGTAAGAAACATGAGGAATTAAAAACCCCCCTTACTATCCAACATCCAACCTCGATCAATACATCAGAATTTTTCAAAATATATTTTGATGATAATTTATACATTTGAAATTGCATAAATGTAGAAGATTCCAATATGAAAAATCGTGATTTTGTTAGATTTCGATAACTTTTGAATTTGAAGACGAGCCCGATGGTCCTGCATTATAAGCAGGAGGTCGAGCGTTCAAACCCAGTCTCGTTGTACCTGAATCTTCATTATTTTTGTTTCGTTTTCTACGTTTTAAAACAATCCGTACTGTTGCTCCTTCCGCACTAAAAATTCCAAAAACATGCGTGGCACCTATGACATAGAATTCTCTGCATCTTTCTTAAGAAGGTTTTCAGCCAATGCTCATTCATGCAGATTTTCGCCAAGAAATCATTTTTCGGGAGAGATTAACAGGTCTTATGAGTGATGACCATGTTTTGTTCACTTCTAGTGGCGCAAACATTTTATTTGCTCGCAAGACTACTTAGAGTTTTGAGAAGTCCTGATGATATTGAGTAAAATTTCCGTGGGATAAAAAGAGAGGGCAATACAATTTTACTTAGTCACTGAGTAGATAAAAGTTAGCGTGTACGATTTTCGTTTCTCTTCTGAGTTCGATCTAAGAGAAAAGAGTGGTGAGTGAAAGATGTTTTCCGCAACAAATTACCAAATTTTTTCCTTCGACCCAAAAACGCTTGATTTTGTCTCATCGAACTGAAAGTGAAAGTCACTATTGGGTCACTTTTTCTGCAACTGAAAGTCACTATTTGGTCCCTTTTTTCGTCAGCTTTGGTCAATAAAATCACTATTTTGAGCGGTATCGGTCGCTACCAGCCCTGCTATTCAGACAAATGTCCAATTCGGCCAAATGACCTTTTCTGCCAAATAGCTACTCGGCCAAATGACCTATTCGGAAAATGAGCTTTTCGGCCAAATAACTTATTCGGCCATATGACCCTTTCGGCCAAACAACTTTCGGCCTAGTGGCTTTCATTTGGCATAATGGTCATTTGGCATAACGGACATTTGGCATAATTTGAAACAGTGCCAAAAGTGAGGTTTTTTTGCATAATGGATATTTGGCATATGTTTTTTTGGGTTCATTAAGGTTTAAGGCTTTCGTTGGTTTTCACTTAATTTGTTGTTGTTTGACTAAGTGGTGCTGAAAAAAATCAGAATAATGAATACATATAACATCGGTCAATATAAGAAGAAGACGCTTGTCCGGATTAAGACTATGGCGAATGCGATCCTTTCTTCAAAAGTAGGCACTTGCCCAGATTAAGGCAATGGTGGATTTGATCTTTTCTTTAAATATAAGTATTTGTTTGGCATCAGGCAACGATAATTGCGGTTCCTCGGAAGTAGATCTGCCGTTTTGTTTTTCCGTCCTTCCGAAAAATTTCTACCATTAGTCTAAACTTACATGTTCTGATAAATCTTAGACCAACTTTTCTCTTTCACAGTTCCAAATTATGCTGAATGCCCGTTATGCCAAATGGACTTTATGCTACACGACCTTATGCCAAATGACCCAGAGACCCTGGAGCCCAGTCTTCACATCACTGTGGTAAAAAATATTCCATGGAAATCTGTTAACTTTCAAGTGACTTTAACATTTTTTCCATGAATTAATTTGAATAGCGCAATCAACAGAAAAACATGAAAGCTTTTGGTTGCAATACTCAAATTAAATCATGAAAAAATGTTACTTAGGTCCTTTTGAAAAGTTAAGCGAGAAGTGTTATTCGTACATTGTATAAAGACTCAAGAAAGAATGGGAGATGAAAAGAGCTTTTTGAATGATTAACCACCAGCGGGTTGTCATCTGTCTCTTTCTGTCCTTCGGGAAATTGTGATTGTGGTAGTGCAACACCGAGAAATAATACAACCACCATCATTTAAAAAATACGGATTTGTGTAGTGGTGTGTTGGCAATCTGTGTTCCCCCTTAAATATTTTGTACGGTAGCGGTTGCGTCGAAAAATCACCGACTGTGGCGGCGTGGCACGAGTTTTACTTCTATCCAGGTCCACAAATCAAAAGTCGGCCATCTTGAATTCCAAAAACCAATTTTGCATAGGCTAAGTTATTTCAACAAAACGAAAGTCAGCCATTTGTGTTGAGCTTAGCTTAAGGTGCAAGAAAAATTGGACAAAGGAAAAGGGTTTCCGAACAAACCACCATCGATGGTGTGTCTTTTATCTCTTTCTGTCTATCGCAAAATTATAAATGTGGTAGTGCAACACCAAGCGGTAGCACAAACATGATAAAAGCACAGCAGCAATATAAAAATGGGATTTTTTTCCTTTTTTTAAGCCGATACATATATTTAAAACAATTATGTGCCCCCCCTCAGATTTTGTTGCCCAAAAATAATATTTTGAGGCGGCAACAAAAAAATTCGGTCCATTTTGAGGATTTTCAAAACATTCTTTAACAAATCCGAGGAGTTTTTTTTTTATTTTTTCTATTTTAATATTTATTTTCTACTAGTCGACCCGGCAGACGTTGTCCTGCATAGTAGGCGTAAATGCGTGAACTGGCCATGCCAGAATCCGAAATTTAGTTTTTCACGATTTACTTAACCCTTAGCGTGATTTTTCCATGAGGAAATATCATATAAACCCGTCGGAAACGATAATGATCTTATCTGCTAAAGGAGTAAAGGAAATCCAACCACTCGTTTTCGAGTTATGCAGATACGAACACAGACCATTTCATTTTTATTACATAGATAGAAGATATCCCCCCTTGACTTTTTGAAGACCAGTAGGACATAATTTAAATTAAATATTTGTAACGACCTTATTGTTTTTTATTGTTTACTTTATGGATAAATAATATTTTTTTATGAAAAAAAATATTTATTTTTTTGCAAAATTTTATAATTTGCTTTTAGTGCAGTTTAATTGTCTGTTTTGTTTCAGGAAAATAAAAGATGAAAAAATTGTGTAGGTAGAACTTGTTTCGTTACTATGGAAAGGTGAAAACGAATCCACCAGCTTTCTTTACATTTGAAATCTCCCCTTCAGGCTCAACATAACTGACTATAATAAGTTGTAGTCAGGAGCTGATGCTTTTCGTGAGTCACTGGTAATTATATCACTGAAAAATATTCTACACGTTCACTCAACTGGTTTCACACATGAATTTTCACTAGATGCTAAACACATGAAAACATCGTGTATTTCCAGTTCGAAATGTCAAAGTGTAGATCGTTAGATACATTTGGAATATGCTTAGAAAATGATAATGCGAAACACGTTAGATTGGCATGGAATTGTTATAATTTTCAATAAGCGTTCCATGCCTGATTTCAAGGGATTAGATTTTTTGCCTGAGCAGGAAAACAATGAATAAATCATTTAACTTACTGAATTTACAACTATATATTTATTGCTTATATTGTTGTTATAATAATGTTGAAATACATGCTAATATTATTGACGATGAGAAAAAAATTTGTGTGGTTGTTGTTACCATGTAGCTATTATTTCTGTATCTTGTTTTTATTTAGCTAGATGTTCTCGTGTTAAACTGGTTCACGTCTATGTAGCATGCGTTTTTCCCAGACTGATAATTAAATCATAAATACTCCCACATCTCGATTATTAGTTTTAACGACGAATGCATTTTTTGTTTTGTTACCCTGAAAGTAAGATTATGCTTGATAAACGATTTTGGATGCAATTCAGGACTAAACTTACCATTCGTAGAGATGCATATTCGTCCTAAACATGTGGAACCGAAATAGATGAAACTAAGGTAACCAAATAAATATGATTTTTAGCAATTTTGAATTCCACCCAGGAGATATTAACTCTAGGCGCCATGTTCTTGTTATTGCCAATGCATGAACTGGTGGAACGATGTTGAAAACACGTTATATTAAACAGTTTTCGCAAGTGGTTCAAATTCAGTAACATTTCTGCAGGATCGAAAGTGGAATGTTCATGAAAATGACGAGTGATGAAACACGTTCAATGCACGTGGAAAAGAACATTATACAAGCGTGTACAATATTTTCAGTGTATATTTTTTCATATCTTGTGGGCGTGGAATGTAGATATTGACTTGAAATGAAGACACGTTTTGATCTTAACGCAACAGAGATAGAAGACGCCTTTCTCCCACGAGTAAACGGGAGTGAATAATAAAAGACCAAAAATAATAATAACATTAATAACGAAAACGCTTCATTATCATGTCTGGCATCGCCTGTGAACCCACTACTCTATGATAAATATAAAATTCAGCAGCGGAAACCGCCCCATTCCGGCAGGAAGCGCTATTTTTCTTCCCACGCTTTTCGGCACCTCACCAAAAGCGCAAGAGTGTAGGTACCTATCTCTTTCAACAAAGTGCGGCCACTCAACCGCAAGCGGATGGTTTACTTCCGACCATCCGATCCTCAGGGGGCAGTCAGTGTGGATGTGTGTGTGTGCGTGTTTACCCGATGAATTGCTCGCTAATGGACTCACCATAAGAAATTGCTTATCACGCAGCTTTTCAGCGTGTTTTGATAAATCGCTATCCTCGTATCCCTTGTAATTGTCGGTCACGTTCGGCAGACCCATGTAGCGCTCCGTGTACGTCGAGTCTGGGGAGAAACGAATGGTAGCATATGTATGATAACATAGAGATACTTGTTCCCATTGGAATTAATTACGCCACATGAGGGACTTCATGGGGAATTACCACTCCCGCTTACCGTAAAGTTTCCAATTAGTGACTGGCGCGACACTGATGCCGCACTGGAACAATGACGTGGGGCTGGCCATCGCCAGGGCAGCCGTGTAGCCACCGTAGCTCCAACCCCAAATTCCCACACGTCGTTTATCGACAAAGTGCAAACTGTCGCGCAAATACTCGGCCACCTCTAGCTGGTCGGAAACTTCCACGGTACCGAGCCTGCGGTACACCTCGTGCAGAAGTTGATAGCCCTGACCGCTGGAGCCCCGCCCGTCGATCTGGGTAATAATGTAGTCCTTGGTGCCAGCCAGATATGTGTTCCAATCGATTTGCCACTTGTCAGTGACGAGTTGCGTGCCCGGTCCCGAGTAGCTGGAAAATAGCAATGATGATGGAATGAATGGAATGGTAGCGGAGCATGACTCAAACAGGTTATGAAATCATCAAAACAATCTCATACTTACACGTGCACCACCATCGGGTAACGCGTTATTTCGTCCTCTCGCAATCCTGGAGGCAGAAACAGGCGCACCTGAGCGTGATATCCGCCGGATATCATGACTGGAAAGGATTTCACTTGCGGAAGCGCCACTTTGGAAATCCTTTCCGCAAGTGCGGTGTTGTTTTGCAGAAAGTGTAATACATGCGTGGGGCTCTTGGTCGGGTCCACTTGTATCCGATAGATGGCACTGAATGGCACAACGGGGCCGAGACACTCGATAAGGGCAAATTCATTGCTGTTGGGAGCAAAGGTCGCCGTGAAGTACTGACATGGAGTCGGTGGGCTTGGTGGTTCCTCCGATTGTCGTTTCTTCTTTGGCGATGGAGTTGTGACAGGAATATCAATGTATTCGTCCTCTTCCAGTTCGTCTATCTGTTCGTCCTCCCAGTCGTCGTTCCACTGTTGCTGAACTCGATTGGATGCTTTCATTTTGGTGACGTGAGCATGGCCAATGTGCTGGTGGCTGCATGTCAGACATCGGGGGGCACGAGGTGGCGTGCCCTGCTTCGGTGGCAGTGATGAGGCCCGATACAGATGTTGCTGTCCGGGCGAGTGTTCTGGGACGCCCAAATAGTATCTGGAGGAAAATAAATGGGAAGCGATAACCCAATAAAAATATCCCTTCCGGTGCAAAATCGTGATTGCAAAATACTCACACGAAATTGTTGGTCTGATCCCAGTGGAGTATTTTATTCACTTCAAAATGACCGTGTGTCAATGGAATAATTCGTTTTTTGCCGATGTGAACATGTACAAGATGTCGAAAATGTCCTGTAGGGTGGGAAATAAAAGTATTCATCAATATGAATAGTACTGAAAGGAGTTTATGCATTCTATATAATAGGAAGTCAAGGAATAGAACAAAAACTCGTTGACATCCAAAAACTGATTAATATATATAACATCTCCTATAACATGACTTGAGTGCCGATCGATTCAATTATACTAATCGGCAATATTTGTCAAACATAAAAATATATACTTTAAATAAAGGTCATCGTTCTTGAATGTGCTTTTGTAGTACTTCATATTTTTATTTCATTGCATAACGTAATTGCCAAACAAGTTGCCCAACATGATGTCGGATCAGTTCCCTTCCTGCTCACATTCCATCAGTACCAAAACCCCCGCTGGTTCTTATTATAACCAATATGCATGAGTATCCCAACATTCCATTCATATTTTTAAGTTACCACTTGTTACCACTTGAACCACACACCACATGATAGAGTATCGTGCATCGTTTGCCGAATTGCCACAAGCCCTCAGGTAAACAACCACCAGCATTGGCCGGTTCATGCTGCACAGATCCGTGCCGTCGTCGTACCAACTCACCTGCTGTCCCATCTCGGAGTGGCGAGATGGCTATGTAGGAGCTTCCGTTTTGGCTGAAGAACGGCACCGACATTTCGTCGACCCAACCTCGGCCATCGCCACTGATGCGGTGAGTCTGGAAGTGGGAAGATGACAGAACAACTGAAATTTACTTTGGGTTTAATGATCAAATTGAAAGAGAATGGGAGTATGTAAAGTTTTAATCGAAAAACTTATTTTCGAGGTTTTAAAGTTTAACGAGGGATACATTGCGATGAGGAACACTAAGCAATCTGTGTAAATTAGATGTTCTGCTTTCTCATGAAAGAAAAACTACTACACGAAATGATTCCGTTATAAAATTAGAGTTTATCTCGAAATGTTTTAATGCTTTGTTCCTGATTAAAGCACACCTAATTTGTAGTTCAAAGAGCACATGGGAACGCAAGGATATGGTGTATGCATTAAAATAAATTTATAAGCCATCAGGAAATGTGGGCTATTATTTGAAAATATAAATGATTCCATCCGGAATGCAGTAAGGATTCCATCCGGAATGCAGTAAGGATTCCATCCGGAATCCAGTAAGGATTTCATTCGGAATTCAGTAAGGATTCCATCCGGAATCCAGTAAGGATTCCATCCGAATTCAGTAAGGATTCCATCCGAATTCAGCAAGGATTCCATCCGGAATCTAGTAAGGATTCCATCCGAATTCAGTAAGGATTCCATCCGAATTCAGTAAGGATTCCATCCGAATCCAGTAAGGATTCCATCCGAATCAGTAAGGATTCCATCCGAATTCAGTAAGGATTCCATCCGAATTCAGTAAGGATTCCATCCGAATTCAGTAAGGATTCCATCCGGAATTCAGTAAGGATTCCATCCGAATTCAGTAAGGATTCCATCCGGAATTCAGTAAGGATTCCATCCGAATTCAGTAGGATTCCATCCGAATTCAGTAGGATTCCATCCGGAATTCAGTAGGGATTCCATCCGAATTCAGTAGGATTCCATCCGAATTCAGTAGGGATTCCATCCGAATTCAGCAGGGATTCCATCCGGAATTCAGTAGGGATTCCATCCGAATTCAGTAGGGATTCCATCCGAATTCAGTAGGATTCCATCCGGAATTCAGTAGGGATTCCATCCGAATTCAGTAGGATTCCATCCGAATTCAGTAGGGATTCCATCCGAATCCAGTAGGATTCCATCCGAATTCAGTAGGATTCCATCCGAATTCAGTAGGGATTCCATCCGGAATTCCAGTAGGATTCCATCCGGAATTCAGTAGGGATTCCATCCGAATTCAGTAGGGATTCCATCCGGAATTCAGTAGGGATTCCATCCGAATTCAGTAGGATTCCATCCGAATTCAGTAGGAGGATCTCCATCCGGAATTCAGCAAGGATTCCATCCGAATTCAGTAAGGATTCCATCCGAATTCAGTAAGGATTCCATCCGAATCCAGTAAGGATTCCATCCGAATCCAGTAAAGGATTCCATCCGAATTCAGTAAGGATTCCATCCATCCAGCAAGGATTCCATCCGAATTCAGTAAGGATTCCATCCGAATCCAGTAAGGATTCCATCCGAATTCAGTGCAAGGATTCCATCCGAATTCAGCAAGGATTCCATCCGAATTCAGTAAGGATTCCATCCTGAATCTGCAGTAAGGATTCCATCCTGAATTCAGCAAGGATTCCATCCGGAATTCAGTAAGGATTCCATCCGAATTCAGTAAGGATTCCATCCGGAATTCAGCAAGGATTCCATCCGGAATTCAGTAGGATTCCATCCGAATCCAGCAGGGATTCCATCCGAATTCAGTAGGGATTCCATCCGAATTCAGTAGGGATTCCATCCGAATTCAGTAGGGATTCCATCCGAATCCAGCAGGGATTCCATCCGAATTCAGTAGGGATTCCATCCGAATTCAGTAGGATTCCATCCGGAATTCAGTAGGGATTCCATCCGAATTCAGTAGGGATTCCATCCGAATCCAGTAGGGATTCCATCCGAATTCAGTAGGATTCCATCCGAATTCAGTAGGGATTCCATCCGAATTCAGTAGGGATTCCATCCGAATCCAGTAGGGATTCCATCCGGATTCAGTAGGGATTCCATCCGGAATTCAGTAGGATTCCATCCGGAATCCAGCAGGGATTCCATCCGAATTCAGTAGGATTCCATCCGGAATCAGTAGGGATTCCATCCGAATCCAGCAGGGATTCCATCCGAATTCAGTAGGGATTCCATCCGAATTCAGTAGGGATTCCATCCGAATTCAGTAGGGATTCCATCCGAATTCAGCAGGGATTCCATCCGGAATTCAGTAGGGATTCCATCCGAATTCAGTAGGGATTCCATCCGAATTCAGTAGGATTCCATCCGAATCCAGTAGGGATTCCATCCGAATTCAGTAGGATTCCATCCGGAATTCAGTAGGGATTCCATCCGAATCCAGTAGGGATTCCATCCGGAATCCAGTAGGGATTCCATCCGGAATCCAGTAGGGATTCCATCCGGAATCCAGTAGGGATTCCATCCGGAATCCAGTAGGGATTCCATCCGGAATCCAGTAGGGATTCCATCCGGAATTCAGTAGATTCCATCCGAATTCAGTAGGGATTCCATCCGAATTCAGTAGGGATTCCATCCGAATTCAGTAGGATTCCATCCGGAATCCAGTAGGGATTCCATCCGAATTCAGTAGGGATTCCATCCGAATTCAGTAGGGATTCCATCCGAATTCTGTAGGGATTCCATCCGAATTCAGCAGGGATTCCATCCGGAATCCAGTAGGATTCCATCCGGAATTCAGTAGATTCCATCCGAATTCAGTAGGATTCCATCCGAATCCAGCATTCCATCCGAATCCAGTAGGATTCCATCCGAATCCAGTAGGGATTCCATCCGAATCCAGTAGGATTCCATCCGAATCCAGTAGGATTCCATCCGAATTCAGTAGGGATTCCATCCGAATCTGGCAGGGATTCCATCCGGAATTCAGTAGGATTCCATCCGAATTCAGTAGGATTCCATCCGGAATTCAGTAGCGATTCCATCCGAATCCAGTAGGGATTCCATCCGAATCCAGTAGGATTCCATCCGAATTCAGTAGGATTCCATCCGAATTCAGTAGGATTCCATCCGGAATTCAGTAGGATTCCATCCGGAATTCAGCAGGGATTCCATCCGAATTCAGTAGGATTCCATCCGAATTCAGTAGGATTCCATCCGAATTCAGTAGGATTCCATCCGGAATTCAGCAGGATTCCATCCGAATTCAGTAGGATTCCATCCGAATCCAGTAGGATTCCATCCGAATCCAGTAGGATTCCATCCGAATCCAGTAGGATTCCATCCGGAATCCAGTAGGGATTCCATCCGAATTCAGTAGGATTCCATCCGAATTCAGTAGGATTCCATCCGAATTCAGTAGGGATTCCATCCGAATTCAGTAGGGATTCCATCCGAATTCAGCAGGATTCCATCCGAATTCAGTAGGGATTCCATCCGGAATCCAGTAGGATTCCATCCGAATTCAGTAGGATTCCATCCGAATTCAGTAGGGATTCCATCCGAATCTGCAGGATTCCATCCGGAATTCAGTAGGATTCCATCCGAATCCAGTAGGGATTCCATCCGAATTCAGTAGGGATTCCATCCGGAATTCAGTAGGGATTCCATCCGAATCCAGTAGATTCCATCCGAATCTAGTAAGGATTCCATCCGAATCCAGCAAGGATTCCATCCGAATTCAGTAA
Organism: Armigeres subalbatus; assembly: GCF_024139115.2. Lineage (NCBI taxonomy): Eukaryota > Metazoa > Arthropoda > Insecta > Diptera > Culicidae > Armigeres > Armigeres subalbatus. The sequence continues at coordinate 103,906 of NW_026943347.1, read as the reverse complement.
GGATTCCATCCGAATTCAGTAAGGATTCCATCCGAATTCAGTAAGGATTCCATCCGGAATCCAGTAAGGATTCCACCCAGAATCCAGTAAGGATTCCACCCAGAATCCAGTAAGGATTCTATGCGAAATCCAGTAAGGATTCCATCCGGAATCCAGTAAGGATTCCATCCGGAATCCAGTAAGGATTCCATCCGGAATTCAGTAAGATTCCATCCGAATTCAGTAAGGATTCCATCCGAATTCAGTAAGGATTCCATCTGGAATCCAGTAAGGATTCTATCCGAATTGCAGTAAGGATTCCATCCGAATCCAGTAAGGATTCCATCTGAATCCAGTAAGGATTCCATCCGAATTCAGTAAGGATTCCATCCGGAATCCAGTAAGGATTACATCCGGAATCCAGTAAGGATTCCGCATGGAATCCAGTAAGGATTCTATGCGAATCCAGTAAGGATTCCATCCGGAATCCAGTAAGGATTCCATCCGAAATCCAGTAAGGATTCCATCCGGAATCCAGTAAGGATTCCATCCGAAATCCAGTAAGGGTTCCATCCGGAATCCAGTAAGGATTCCATCCGAAATCCAGTAAGGGTTCCATTCGGAATCCAGTAAGGATTTCTTCCTGAAATAATGACTTGATATTATCGAACATCACTAGTATATCTGGAGAATATTTATGGATTTAATGTGGGCCAGGAAAAAACTTAGGAGCGAGAATGGAAGTGCTGCCCTAGCAGATCTTCTCATCGCAATAATGTCTATCCTAGAGAGCTATAGCTCTTTGGACTATTTTCACAACGGTCCTTTCTCTAACATTGTGCGTTTCCTTCCGGTGAGGAATTGATATTTATTGCTTCAATTTCACAGTCGAAAGCACCATTTGGGTAATCTTTCCATTTGGTTTGCTGAGTTGTTGGTCTCATGTGTCGTGCCGGCGCTGGTTGGTGGTAGCTGATCTCAATAGTAAACCGACGACAAAAACTAAAGCTCTGTTCGTTCCAACAGCTTAAGGGGAGATGGAAATAAAAAACACCATAAGGGCTGCAATATGGTGAAATAACAAAAAATCTGTTCTTACAAGTCTCATTTTTTTTTATTGTTGTCTAGATTTTTTTTTGTAATTTCTACCGGAAAACAATTTTTCCAGAAGTTCTTATAGAAATATTATTATAAATAAGTCCCGAAATTTTCTCAATGACTCTAAATTATACGATTATTTTTCGTAGAAATAACTGTTCAATACATATAGCTTCATACACCCTGTAGTATAGATACATTGGTTCCATCAGGTACCGAATTATCTCCGTTTCAATATTTCCATGATCACCAGATGGTTAAATATAATTTTCGATCAATTAAATATGAAGATATCACAAAGATTGCATTTTTCGAAATCCGTTGCTCTACTCTCACAGCTCTGGCGAAGAAATGGCCAAGAAATTGGTGAAAAAACGGAGAAAATTTAGCTACAACAATTTTCTGCACGGCTCATTTAACGTGACTTTCAAAACCTATGTGCACTTAGTAGGTCTTGGCACATATCCAGTAGTGCAAAGGGCCGACATCTTCTCCATATCCGAGCATCTTTGACATTCCAGCTTATTGATGATTTCATGTAGTTCTACGTAACAGCCATTGCACTTTTTTCATGTATTTCAAATGATATTGCATGTTTGGAATATGCAGCGTATTGTCCAGCGGTTGAATTAGTCTAGTAAACGCGTAAAGTCAAATTCACTGACATTTTGAATGGTTGATACGTCAACCATGAAAACATGGGCAGTATCGCTTTAACATGTTGTCAGGTTAGATTTCGGTCGACTTCTGTAAACAAGCATTAGACTGCGTTCCAGTCTAATGCTTGTTTACAGATTTCGTATCCGCTCCTTAACGTAAGTTGCTGTGACCGACCTTAACCTCACTTCCGACTTCCGGAATACTCTGCATATCAGAGAGCGTTGAGCGAGGAGTGCAAACGTCATCAACAGCCAATTCGAAGTCGTGTTTAGATGCTCCATAGCAGTCCAGTTACTAGAATTTTTAATCGATTACGATGGAGGAACAGTAATGGTGATAAAATACATCCTTTCCTCACACCAGCTACGACCCGGATGGGCTGTCGGACAAGAACCCTGTTGTGTAGCACTCTACACGAGAAGGCCCTGTACTGTGCTTCGTTGAGGCTGATGATTTTCTTAGGGAACTCCCTTGGCGTCTCAGAGCGCCGCACATATTCCTTCGAGACGGTCGGGAAAGCTTTTTCGTAGTCAATGAATCACTTCAAGTAAAAAGGACTTCGAAATTCAAGCTGACCTGCTCCAGAGTGATGCGGAGCGTGACATACATGGTCCATACAGGATCTTTCCAGCACGGAATCCGGCCTGGTGCTACCGTGGAGAGTCGCAAACGATCTTCTCCTGAATCCGGGCTAGGATAACTTTGTATAGAACTCTTTTGGTGAACACAGGTACACAGAAACATAAATGTTCTTGCCAGTTATCGCAGTCAGGTAACTTTTTTGAGCCACTTCACCAGATACCTGTATTCAGTCGGATCGGGAAAGTTGTGGTGTTCCGAGGTGGTGGCCTGGCTTGCACTTCTGAAAAAGTTAGTTCGAATCTGCTCGAATCCAGCGTCCTACAGTCGCGCTCATGGTTCGAGAGTTGTCGGATCCGGATCTTTGCCCATTCAGATCCGAAATCGTCCATACAGATTCTTGACATCAACCCTGCGGAAATGCCATCTACGATGGCATTGGAGTTGGTTGCAGATCGGCAGCAATCGGCTGGCGTACAATAACATTTGAGTAGCAGAATGTTCTTCGGATCCGTGTTCTAAATCTGGCAACGATTATCCTTCACTTATAGGCTCTCCCTTCATAAGCGCAGAGTGGTCCTGGGCGCTTAGTAGGAAGCCATTATTGCTGTGGCTGCCGAAGCGTGTGTTCACCTGGTTTACGAGTATTACAATGCTGTAAGGCAGGTACCGACTGCCGAGAGGAGAAAATGCTGAACCGAGTTTCAGTGCAGCTTTCGAAAAGGAATGTCATCGGCTTTACGACTTGTGGAACGGTGGTTCAAACCATTGAATCGTTGACGATAGCCTGAAGATGGTCAATAAGAGCTCGATGTGTAGGACTCTTGGCTTTAATCAACACGGGAAGTGGCAACAGTGGATGGATGTATCTTTCAACTCTTTCCTATTGACTGTCCTATGCTAACTTCTGCCTAGCGGTTCTGAGTCAGTTTCTGCATGTTCCCTATACGCCATAAAGTAGTTGAGCATAAAGGAAAATGTTAAAACGCATCAAGAGTTATTATAGAAAATCCCAATAAGGATCCAAATAATCTAAACGGTTCTTTATGGCGAGATCGACCGGAAACTAAAACCTTCGATATTCGGTGATTGATGGAAGTGATCTTTGATCTACCTGTTCACCAAGTTTAAGAACAACATGTCAAAAATAGGAATACACAAGAGCTCAAAATTCAAAAGCAACGGACGGAATTATCTGTAATCATTTATGTTGGACGACCAGTCTTGGACAGTTGGCTGATGGAGGAAGCATCCTGATAGCAATTCGTCGAAGAGGATCTACAAGAGGGGGGCTTGAAACATGCAATTTTTCATTGTCAAACAAGTGCGAAATCGCAAAGAGCTTCGGATCTCTATCAACGTGTATGGAGCAGGTGCTTCAAACAGGAATGAAAGAGTACTCCCAATCTGTTCTGGGAATTAAATGGATACCAGCTAGTGACTATTTTTTCTTTTCATTCCAGATATGAGAAAATCTACAGCACGTATTATCGGATGCCCATATTCCAACAAAACGGGAAGTGCTTCGGTCATTGTAAGTCTCTTTGATACACTAGGCCTAATCGCGTTCTTTTCTTAATCCACGGAAGGATCCTTATGCAAATATGTATGGGCATCCTGGCATCGAAATGTTAACAACATCAGTGATAAATAAGCTCAATGAACGATGGAAAATGTGGAGCGGAGCATCTTCAGCAATTAAAACTCACTTCGTATCTCCTGTTGCCATTTCGCCGGTGTGGTGAATCAGCAATATACCTCTTACGCTACAGCGTAAAGCGAATCCGGGCCTCATTCAAGCGAGCATACTGGAGTGAAAAACCCCAGCATGGGCGGACTGTTGCCTCGTATCAAGGAAGTCAGAAAGTGGCGCAAATTTGAAAATGCTGTCCATTCCACCTCCAAGCCTCTGTCTTAGTACGCGGTTGATGGATAGTGTCATTGGTATGCATGGTATTCCTGTAAATCGGTATTGCTTCGTTTCAGTTTACGTATTGCTGTATGGAACTTGCGGTGGTCGGAGTTAATCCAGGTAATACTGTCAGTCAGTCCAGAGCACATGTTTGTG
>NW_026943347.1:90536-99497 GCF_024139115.2 Armigeres subalbatus | reverse complement strand
TCCTGTTTGTGCTCATATCGTCCTAAAGGAAAACGGTTGTCCTTAACCGTCGTCGGAAGCCAGGAATGTTTTCTCCTTTCCCAAGAACTTCCATTCTTCTTTTCGAAATGAAGCTCATATCGTTGAGTCGATTATAACGAATTGCCTTGAATCCGACTGATTCACAACCTTCCCTTATCATCGTTTTTGCTTCTGTTTGGTCGACGTCCGTATTTAGAAGCCGAGCGGAAATACCTACTGGTAGCGTGAAAGAGGAGGATCACTTTCTGCATTATGATTTTCTTTCATATTCAAATCTCCGATTTTGCATCGGCAAACCGGTTGTGTTTTCAACGTCGGTCTCACGCTTCGCCTAACATTGAGTACCCAGACATATCTATTATGCTTGTGCCATAGAATATATCATTATGGCTGTGATTGTTACCCGTATATTGAATCATTCCGAGTGCGCATTATAGAACATATAATCATGAATTTATTCTAGTCATTAATTGTCGCAAGCGATGAACACCCCTATTTTCATAATGGTCATCAATTTTATCGAATTATGTCCACAGCATCGTTCGCTATTATCGACATCACAGGAGGATGAATAATGGTAGTGAAATATGTGACGGATTGCGATCCGTCCGTCCCGGAATTATATGCTGAATTATAATTTGAGCAAATAGGATGTTATATACGCCCATCGAACTCTTTAAAAAATGTGTCCGTTTTCTTCATAAATATCTAGTCCCAAATCACAACGAGATAATAATGGGACTTTTTTCGGTTGCAGTGGATTGGAAATTTGCATAAGGTACCGATTGAAGGGCATTAAATCTCATCCAGCGGTATGAAACGGCCGGAAAAGGGATTTTCTAGATTTGGGATTAGGACGTCATTCTTGGTGTTGGATGTAATATACCTGCTTCTACGTCGAATTAGTGGAGATATGTAAACTGAATACAAAATGATCCACCAAAGAACCGGAAAATGAAATTTTCTCGTCAAAAACAGTTTCAGAGAGATGAACACAGTCATTATTTAAAGTTAATTTCAGTTTATCATTTCACAGTCTCTCATTCTTGTACTGTATTCATACCAATGTAATTCTTGCGATAAAATCTGGATCATCTCATATTCCGGAGCGATAATGGTAAAACTTCATATCATTAGAATATCAGATTGAAATTAAACTTTAATTAGATTAAAACAATTACTGAACAAACAAAACGATTTTGTGATTTTAGTAGTAGTAGTAGTAGTAGTAGTAGTAGTAGTAGAAGAAGAATAAGGAGAAAAGAAGAAGAAGAGGAAGAAGAAGAGAAGAAAGGAGAACAACAACAAGAAGAAGAAGATGAAGAATATGGAGAAGAGAACAAGGAGAAGAATTAATTGTAAGCTTTTTATACACCTTCAATGATGGAAATAATGCAAAATATTATATCGCGATCTACTAAATAGATCTCATCAAACATTTTTTTAGCTGTTTTTTATATACGGTAGAAATATGTCGATTCATAACTGTTTAATTTAATTTTAATTAAACCTCAGTACAACAGCTGCCAATCATCTAGTGCGATTTAATCGCTGAACGATAAATCACAGCCTAATTTAATATTCGGTCGCCAAAGCAAAGCTTCCACCTAGCACTATCTCCATACCATAGCTTGATTCAGTTAGTACGCAATATTTTGAATTGAATTAAAACAACCCAACGACATCCCACCACGTTTCCGGTGTTTCACCAGCGTCCTCATTGTTTCCACGTTCATCATATAATTAGTAGAGTCAACAGCACTTTGCGCTTTCAGTGCTTCTGAATAATGGATAGATTTATGGTTTTGTCTTCCCCGTCGGTGTATGAAAGTGGGAATTAAGCTTAACTGATTCTGTTTAGTGCGATCTACCCTAAATCCGTTGTTCTTCAGCTAGATAACGAAAAGCGGAAGCTATTTTCCCTTTGCACCGGTACCATGATCCTCACTCCGTTCCCCTCAAAAATATGGTTTTCTCTAGCTTGCAAACAGCATGCGGATATGTTCTATTCTACTGCTGTGAATAGAAAACTTCTGTAACGACTTCCTCACTAGTCGACACTTTGGTTGAAATAGGATTAATGAAACTTTTCCAATTTCGGTAGCTTCGACTGGCGAATAACAGTTCGGTTTTGTTATGACCACACTGTTTTGAATGGAGAGGAATATTCATTTCATTACAACTGGATGCAATGGATACATAGCAAGCGTTCTTTGAAAGTTATACACATGCAAAAGGAATGATTTCTGTATGTTGCGTGCAATGATGAATTGAGTACGGACGACATAATTTAGTATCAATGCAAAGATTGGTTTATCTCCGAAATGACAGAAAAGCACAAGAAAAAATTCCAATATAGTCAATGCCATATTCCAAAATGCCATCGACTGCACATCAGAAAGGAAAAAATTGCATACAACACCGATTACCCCAATTCGATAAACTTAATGAAACGCGGCACTGCATAAATAACGTCAAACATCATCAACATCAATCACTGCGTGCTAATGTAGAACTGTGGAAATATGGTGACAGATTTGGTTCTGTTTGTGTCGTCAATCGATGAAGTTGCTGTTAATTTCATCGAAGCGAAATAGCAAAAAGCAAAATAATCCAGATGGATGAATGGAAATCGAAAGAAAAAATATAAATGGTTTAAATACGATGGATCGCAAAGTTTATTGATGAAATGTCATCAATTTAATAGCAGCACTAATGAATGCACCGCAAGTTATCTTTTATTCGTGGATAAATTATTGTAAATGATAAATCTTTTTGGTTTTGTTTTACCAGCGTTGCATTTTTCGTTGGACTATATCGCAGTATTTTATATCATATATTAAGAAACTGTTTCCATGCGTGCAATTTTCCTAGCTTATTTCTTATTTATTTCTTGGATTTGCAAATAGAATATGCGGCTCAGTGTTTATTAACCACTTCTACGTCATTGAGCAAGAGGTTTCCAAGATAATTTTCCTTTTTCAGTAGGGATTCAATCATGGTTTCGGGTCTTTAGTAGCCTTGCGAGCAAAGGCGTAGGATTCAATCCGGAGATGGCGAGTTCGATTCGTCCGGTCAGGATGTTTTCTGAAACTCTCGACACCCTGTGCATAGTCCATTGTACTTGCAACAAGATACATACTCATGCAATGGCGGGCATAAAGCTTTTAATTCATAACTGAGGGAATGCTAATAGAATACCAAGTTGAAAAGCAGGCCAGTTCCAGTTGGAATGTAGAGCCATCGAAGAGAAGAAGAAGATTCAATCATGGTTAAAACTAAAGCTATTTAGTGGAAAAGTGAAACATGGTTAAGTTTGAAGACATTCAAACAGCATCTCATAGTAGAAAATCTCTTCTTCTTCTTATTGGCACATATCCAAACTGGGACAGAGCGCCTCAGCTTAGTGTTCATTAAACACTTCCAGTCATTAATGCGAGGTTTCTAAGCCAAGTTACCATTTTGCATTCGTCTATCATGATGCTAAACGATGATACTTTTATGCCAAAGAAGTCGAGAATTTCAATCCGAAATTGCCCAGACCGGCACCGGAATCGAACCCAGCCAATTTATCCAGCCAGAAATTTACCTAACCCAGTATAAATAGATAAACATTAAAACCCAACTTAAGGACATAGTTGGAAGAGTACCACGATGGCAGCATATATGGCACCGGACCTTCCACGAATTATAGCATAAATCAGCAGTTTCGCCAATTTAAAGCCGTTCGCGATTTGGGTTTATCACTGCACTTCACTTCTTTTCAACGGGCATTGAAAAGTAAGTTTCACACACTTCCGCACACGAGCAGCCCAAATGTTGATCGAAGACAGATTAAGCTTCACTTTTTGAAATCAGTCACTTGTTTGAAGCGAAAACTTAATATAAACTGCTATTTTGACCGAAAAAAACTATTAAAAGTGATCGCGGGGCGAATGTAAACACCGGCACCGATAGCAGCAAACTAAATTAGGTGATTCAAAAATGATTTTGCTCCGCCACGCTCAGTCGATTATGTTTCATATTTTGGGTGTCGTCCAATGGTTTGGGCTGGTTTGAATAGGGGCTTACCGGGCACAGGTCGTTTCAGGTTTGTATGACAGTTGATATGGCGAGGTTGACTTTTTTGAGCCACCCTACTGATATTCTTGTTTTTTATAAATACTAATGCAGTATATGACAGTTTTTATTGTACCAATACCTTCAAAGCTTTGTTTTGGTACTCAACCCACCTTCACCTTACTAAAATACTTTCCACTGCTGCTGCCAAGTGTGTTAAATTAATTTTCCACTCCTCACCCTTTATTAGATGTGGATGTTAATGGTTTTAATTTAATGTGACGTTGTTATTGGCTTTAAATGATCCGGAACCGGTGGTACATCTCACATTGACTAAATTTTACAGGAAACTAATTTTCCCAAAAACTTCGAATAACAAATTCAAATTTACAATTTTACACAACTCAACTGTACTAACGTGTTATAACTGAAGTGTCTAAAGGTAGTAGTGAGAAATATGTGAAGTTTCTTGACAAATTTCAAGTTTATTGGAACAATGTATTACCATCGATGGGAATAAAATGCAACAGAAACCGAAAATCGTTGCCAATAGAAGTTGTACATGCACATTGTACATTTATAAAACCTATAGAGGGGCTGGTCCGAAGGCTAGAAACAGATGAAAATGAACGGTATTCCATGGAGCCGCAAATATTATACATCAAAGAATACACCAGTAATAGAAATCAAAAAAAATCGAAATATCGAGTTGCTTATGGATCGCTATAGAACAAAATTTCCCTTAAATATTCCGAAGAGTTCCCCTGAAATTTCAAGAGTTGCTTCGAGCAAATTCATGGTTTTCTGTACTTATAAGAAACAATTCAATACAAAGTTCAGTGGAGTTTTCCGTAAAAGTAAAAAATGCTGTGAATAATTTTCCGTGGAAGTTTCGAGGCATTGCCTTTTTTTCAAAACTCGGAAAAAATTCCTTTGAACTTTAGAAGAATTTTTCTGTGAGTATCAGAAGGATAAATTCCATATGAAAATCATAAATCCTGAAAAAACTCCCATACTAGTTCATAAAACTATATCAACATATGTTATTATTATACTAAATTTCCATAACAAAATTTGGAACTTGTTCAGGATGTTGTTGAAATAATCAAGTTTATATCAAAAATACACTAGTTGTAATAACAAGTTTTCAAATTTGTTACAATATTATCACAAATTAACAGCAGGGATTTATGTCCAAGGGCTTGACGATCCCTCCCAGGTCATCTGCGAGTTGTGGTGCTTGTCTAGGATGTGGTGGGTTTGACAGGGCAGAAGGCCACATGGAAACCACCAAATCAGGAAACGGAAACCAAATCGACACGTTCTAATCTGAGTAAATTTTTCTCCGACATCACGAAGTACGCTTACCGCAGTGCGAATATTAATCCGACCACTACCTCGTTGCAGGTGCTGCGCTCAAAACTCTCGACGGTGTATAACACGCGTCGGAGTCGCGCGGCTTAACATTGGGCGGCTACAAGACGGATATGCCAAGACTAGGCAGCAGCTAAGTGGCACCCAACGGAAGAGCAGCTAGGCGCAGCATCTCTTGAAGATGGCTGGAGATATTCGATCCACCATTGGAAGCACCGCACCGCTGCACTAGGCACGGTGGCTCCGGATCAGAGAAACGACTGGTATGACGGCAATGTGAGCAGTTAGTTGAGGAGAAGAATGCACATGGGCGAGATTGCTGCAACACCGCACGAGGGCGAACGAGGCACGATACAAAACGGGCGCGGAACAGACAAAACTCGATTTTCCGGAGGAAAAGCGCCAGCAGGAAGATTGAGGCCATGAAGAGACGGAGAACTGTACAGCGCCAATAACGCACGAAAGTTTTATGAGAAGTTGAACCGTTCACGTAAGGGCACGTGAACAGCCCGATATGTGTAAGACATAACGGGCTTACGAACGAGCGTGAGGTAATCCAGATTACGAGAAGACCACCAATGGCGATGGCAGACAACGGTGTGCAGTAATGAGCCTAGGAGCACGCGTGCAGGCATACGACTTCCGGTTCCGAATTCCGCAGGAAACTAGGGAGGAAATCGGTCAGCTGAAAACAATAAAGCCCTGAGTTGACCAATTTCCAGAGCTGTTTAAAGGTGGTGAGGACTAGCTAGAGCGCTGCACTGGGTCTTTACCAAGATTTGGGTGGAGGAAGTTTTGCCACAGGAGTGGATGGAAGCTGTCGTGTGTCCCATATACAAAAAGAACGATAAGCTGGACTGTAATAACTACCGCGCAATCACATTGCTGAACGCCGCCTACAAATACAATCGCGTTGTATTCTCCCAAATTTTATGCCGCCGACTAACACCAATTGCAAGAGAATTCGTGGGGCAGTATCAGGTGGGATTCATGGGTGCGAATACAACGTGCCCACATCATCTATTCATTAACTTCAAAGCCGCAGATACAGTCGTTCAAGACCAGCTATGGCAGCTAATCCACGAAACCGGATTTCCGGATAAACTGATACGGTTGATCAAAGCAGGGGTCCTGAGTCCCTTCGAAATGCGCAGAGGTTGCGCAGGATAGTCTTCGTCTCTGCTATTCAACATCGCTTTGATAGGAGTAATGACAGGCTGGGATTGACAAGAATGGCGGTTTTTACGAAGTCCGTTCAGTTCGCTGACGATATTGATATTATTAGTAATATTGAGAAGATGGAGGAAGCCTGCATCAGACTGAAAAGCGAAGCTAAATGGATTGGACTAGTCATCAACACGACGAAGAGGAAGTACATGATAGGAAGATGCACAAGAGAGGACAACGTAAGCTACCCACGAGTTTGTATTGGTGATAATGAAGAAATTGAGGTGGTTGAAGAATTCGGGTTCTTGGGTTTACTGGTGACCTCCGATAACGGTACCAGTAGAGAAATTCGAAGACTTTGAACTCCGCAAGACGCTACGATCGAATAGAGTTTACCGCCGTGCCAAACCAACTATCTACAAAACGTTCATTAGACCGTTAGTCCTCTACGGACGCGAGATCTGGATAATGCTCGTGGAGGTTCAAAATTCACAAAAATAGGGATTAAAAATATCCTCTATACAACTGCCACTACATTGATAGCATGCATGTGTACAATCAGGGGAACGTTTCGGCACTTCATCTCATAGCTCCCATTTCCATCCCATCAAAAACAAAGCAATGAAAAGGAATTCGATTTGTTTTTTTATTTTTTGTTTTTTTTTCAGCAGTGAGTACGCATGTTAGCAAAGAGAAGCGACAATATTGGTGCTGCATTTCTGTTTTGCGATGAGATGAATATATGTGGAAAACGGAACAAAACCTTTATTTAAATAGTAGCGTAAGAACTTTAGTAATGAAAAATGACGCACCATGCGTTTCCATCTGTTAAGTATGCTTGCATGATGAGATAATGAACTTTTTTTTACCCAAATCTGGGGAATCTTGTACGATGATATGGACATGCTAATACCATCTTTCAAACTTAAACGTACATTTCCGTTTTGAAGAGGAAGGAAAGAGTTTAAAAAAAATATGTAAATGTCATAAAAAAATATGGAAATGTCATAATAAATCAAATTCAAGAAAAAATTACAAGCAAATAATTTAAGAATTTGTGATCAAATAATTTTAAGATGTTTCTTTTGCAAACCTTCCTCCCCCCAATTTTTTTTACTGACTTCCTACTTTACAACACACAAGACTTGCGTTTTCAGAAAAGTTGTAGCAAAAGTTCTCTCGAAAAACTTTGTCGAAGAGCGGCTGCAAAGCAACACCATTCTGGTGGCTGGTTTTGATTCCCGATTGTATCAAAGAAATTTTTCAAAGAAAAATTCAGAAATTATTCATAATGTTCATAACAACTGAATATTATCTGCATTTGACCGGTAAGACAACTGGCATCCTCCAATGTAATGATTATTTAAAGCATCCTTGCGTTTATGTTCTAAACGAAGTAAAAAAAGTCTCTGTTTTATTTGTTCAGAACGTTAATACATATTCCCCAACATAAGTCTAAAATGTAGACCCTTAATTATTTTATAGCCGTTACATATGCAAGTATGCATTTTGTTTTGTTAGATAAGTACGATGGGATTTGCATATCGTGAAAAAAAAAATATAGATGTTGATTCCAAAAAGCTCAAAGACACACTTTTAGTGGGGGAGGGTGAAGAACTGGTAGTTGACCAAAAATTCGAATTGTAAAATTGTAAAATTCATAATGTATTCTATATTGCTATGTATAAATAATACGCCGATGACATTATACAATACAAAGGAAATTCACAAACGATTGAGCTCCAGGTCAGAAATGAGCCCACAAATCCTTAAACATAAAGTCCTATAAACTACATAGCTCTCATAAAAGATAAAATCTTCAATTATTACAATCTAAAAAACGTGAAGAATCAACAATAGTTTCCAGTACATTCAAAGTTAATTGCCTATATGCCGGGATATTACCGGAGGAATATGATATAGCTGAAACTTGATTATGATAGTAACATGTGATAGTAGTTGATGCCCTTCGGTGGGTTTGATCCCACGACCCCAGACCCGATCATGCTAACTGGGGTCGGATCAAACCCCACCGAAGGCGGTTACCTCCAATACCTTTTCGAGCTAAATCTATCTAGTGTACATATGCATAATCAAGTTTCAGACATAGTAAATAGTTTCATTCACCCGTTCATTTGCCCAAGCGTAGTGCATTCAGTTGTGCGAGCGCACATGTTTGAACCCAAGTTTAAACCCGATGTTTGAACATTGTACATTGTACCTGGGTGTATCGGAGTTCAGGCTAGTGTTCAGATTACTATGTGCATGTTCCAACATAGCAAGCAATGTTTGATTGAGTGCAAAAATTTACGTGAATATCTCACATGTGTTGCACCTTGA